>NC_090898.1:10752575-11052575 GCF_040956055.1 Brachionichthys hirsutus
TCCCCCCTCTCTCTCTCTCTTTCCCTTTGCCCGTCGGCTGTCGCCATTTTAAGCAGGCGACATGTAAGCCGGCCAATCCGGCTTTGAGCCTCTGCGCGCAGCACGCAAAGGTAAAGGCTCCGCAATAGCGCACACAAGTTTGGGAGGGGGGGGGCACACTTTATCATTAAAAACACACTCACCTCGGCGGCTCGGAGATCCTCACTGCGCGCGCAGCGTGCGAATTAAAAGTTCATAATGACGGAGGCTCAGTGGAGGCAGAAAGTGACGGGAGCTTCGGGCTTCACTGCTGGTCTAACTTGTAGGTGGAAGCCCCCCCCCCCCCCTCCCACCCGATCCGTCCATCGGCCCATCGGCCCATCGGCCGCTGATAAACGGGGACTGGAGTCAGACCTGTCCCAACAAAGGCGCCCCCCCCCTCCCTGTCCGTGCGCCTGTTTATGTCGACGAGCTCCCGATGTTAAAGCAGGCAGCGGAGGGAGAAGAAAACACGACCGACGTACCGAGGGAAGAGACGGACACGTGACGCTGACGTCACTGACGGTGGCGTTGGCGTGAGAGCGTGAGCTCCACTGCGTAGCGAGCAGCACCGGGTCCGACATCCCGTCCTGACGGCGTCCCAACGCAGCAAGGGGACCGTCGGAGAAAAGCATCATAAAGCCCTCGACCGGTTTTTAACGGGATATTAGAGTGAACGCACACCTGTACCCCCCCCCCCCCCCGTCCCAGGTGACCTCTCTTAAAGAGACAGTACACAGCATCGCTGGAGAGCGGCTGGTTATATACGCATATGTACAGTACAGTGTGTAATACCTGAAGTACCACAGATTAAATCTTTATTATGTTCTACCCAAAGCATGCAGTCCATTAAAACAACAACATCAACAGGATAATCTTGCAGACATTATTTCCCCTGAAAATTTCGATTTTATTGATCACATGTCTGAGAAAATCAAATCAAATGAAAAATGAAAATTCCCCCCCCCCCCCCCCCCCCCGCCGCATCTCAAAAGACACGCCTCCGGGATATGGGGTTTTGTACATAGAGTTTTGCGAACTGTATTTGAGGTATGTTCTGAAAAATAATCTTAGACAAAGCCCACAAATTTAACTTGTCACTATAGAGGGAGGGGGGGGGGGGGGGGGGGGGGGGCAACTTATAAAAGTTCCCAAGGAGCAATCAGTACCACTTCAACATCTGGTACAGGTTTGATTTTTTTTTGTGCACAACGTAGATTTTCACTGCGCGAAGACCGTATCAGCTGTGCGTAATTACGCACGATCGCACCTTAGAGGGAACGCTAGCTGATCGAGAGTCCATTATTTTATGAAATTTCTCAGTGTTTTGTCATAATACAATCTTTAGTTTTATGCATGAATAAAGGTTTGCCAAACAGCCTTGTGTTGCAAATTTTAGCATGTGTTTATATTTATGTTAAGTTTTATGTCTCAATCTAATAAACACCATTTCAAGCACTACTTCAGTGACGTGGAATATTTAATATTTCTGACAATAGCAGTTTCATGTAAAAAAGGTTTGCAAAAATATTAATATAATCAATCAATGCAAATCATATTACATCTTTATGAAAGTCCTTAAATGAATTAAGAAATCAATTCTGACATTTAAGGAAAACTGACATTGCAATAGAAGCAGAAAATTATATTAGCACAGCAACCTCAGGACAAACTGATTTCATGATTCATGATTTGGTCTGATGTCCAATAGACGACAACTGTGTCAAACTATTTACAAAAAAAGAGACCGTTTGTTTGTTCTGATGTGGCTCATGTTCATTAATCAATCATCAACCCAATTGTAATATACTGTAATAACAATAAGACACAATGAATGAGATCCTATCCTGTTCATACCGGACTCCCACGACTTCCAGCTTCTTCTGGGTTCTGTTTTCTAATGTTATGTCCAAACTCCCCTCCTTGTTACATTAGTACACCCCGACCAAAAAACATTGTTTGGTCTCCTTTTTACTCACTTTTTTCGTTTAATCCTATTACGAGAGAGAGAGAGACGAAGCGGGCTGTGTACAGCTAAGTCAAATGTATTCTCCATTTGTCATTAAAATAAATTATCCAAAAAGATTCCATGGTTCCTGAGATCGAGTGTAAATACTGCAGATATACTGCTTGCCCATCAAATCATTTATTTTGCTTTATTAATATACAGTATTTTCCAGAATCTGAACATTCTTAAAATCTGAGCTGTTCATTCACCGTAATCCTTATAACACTTCGTCCACGCTGAAAGTCATTATGATAGTAATGAACGCTTTACATTCCCTAACCACTAGGGTTCGCTGTCAATTCTTTAGAGTCAATTTTTAACAATGGCATCGCAGGAACGTTGCACTCTTTGATTGGCTATTGGTAGCTGGGGTGAAAGAATCATGCGCATGCGCTTAATGGACTTTTTTTTTAGGGGGGGGGGGGTTAGCATCGTAGCTATTGGAATTTGTCAACTCAGCGTAGCGTACTATCTCCTAATACCCTCCTACGTACATTCCTACTCTGGACGTCGCTGGGGGTGTCGTCAGATTTGTATTTGAACTTTTCGACTTCTGTAAATAAAAGGAAACATCGGAGAATGACGAGCGGCTCGAAGCGGAAAGAAGAAAGTCACCTGCTGAATGGGGGCGTAAAGCAGCCCACATGGAGCAAAGCCTTCAACGGTAACGCTGTTTGGGAAGAGAAGGTCAGTCCAGATGCCCTTTAAAAATATCAACCAGTCGCCGTTCGCTGCCCGGACATTATGTGTGCTACTCATTTACAACCAGGCCTACGCTGTAATGGATAACTGGAGCTAGCTGCCATGCTAAAGCTAAAGCTACGGCTAAGGGTTAATCTGATTTAGCCGGGTTAGCTGTCAAATCGGAGGGAATAAAGGCGTGAAAAAACAAGCACGAAGCGCCTGTTTTTATCAGTTTTCTTTTCCTTGCAGCTTGTTTAAAATAAAAAATGGTCACATGAGAGGTTGGAGCCAGAGAGCGCTTGACATTTTTCCTAAATTTATTGGAAACTTGTCACAGATTTTGCCTGCAGAGTGCAGACTTTATTTTGAATGGTTGTGTGTGTTACTCTCCTTCACTTGCTAAGTTTACATTCCACACGAGATAGTATTTTGAATGAGAAACACGTAAAAGTAGTCAAATTCTAGTTAAACATTGAGTTCTATTTATTTCAATCCGCATCAATTTGTAAAAAGGCATTATTCCGATTTTTTTTATTATGAAAGTGTATCTGAACTAGTCCTGACTTCCTACATCAGAATGTGATATGCTTTGATGGCGTACATGCAAAACAAATGTATTGCATGAGAAATGTCATAACAGAGCAGACATCTCTGGGCCCATACTGTGGGGTAGAACAGTTAATCATGTAAAGGTTCAATGTGGAAAGTATTCGGCGAGTTATTAAATAATTACTTGTGTTAAAACAGTTAAGAATTAGCCAATCAAGTGTGATGCATGTTATAAATTGACAGAACGATCTTAGTTGCGCTATTGTTCAGTACTTGCATTACATAATTTTGTCATGTTTCTTTTTTTCAGGATGAGTTTCTAGATGTGATTTACTGGCTTCGGCAAATTATTGCAGTAATCCTCGGTGTGATATGGGGTGTTGCGCCATTGAAAGGCTTTCTGGGAATAGCCATGTAAGTCCAAGCTTCTAGCCTAAATGTCTCTACATACCTGGTTGTACAAAAAAGAAACCACTCAAACATAAAAGTTCACATCTTCTTGTTTTGACATGTTTAGATTCTGCATCATCAACGCAGGCGTCCTCTATGTGTACTTCAGCAGCTTTCAGCAGATTGATGAGGAGGAGTACGGTGGCACGTGGGAACTCACCAAAGAAGGCTTCATGACATCTTTCGCTCTGTTTCTGGTGGGGATGCTAATGTTTATGGCTTTAGCGCTATGTTTTAGGAAGAGGAAGTTGATGTACGATGGGGCGGGACAGGTGGACGATTTGCAGATACCATGAGCATCCTGTGCTAACTTTAGCCCTCAACCTTTTAAAAAAACAACAACTAACTATTATATTGTAGTTCAGTCACATGTGAGGTTTTATTTTTTGTATTTTTATTATTATTTTTTTACTATAGAAACCAGACATTTAGCTTCAAAATTTGAGGGGCAAAGGGAATTCTAAGACTATGTTTTTAGGACCTAATTAAAATAGCATTTTTCATTTGTTGATGCTTACCGGTAATTGTTTGTGGGTCTGTAGAGTTTAGTGGTCGTTGTTGATTGATCGCAGGTGTCTGTCAATACTCACTTTGGCATGCTGCACATAATCTGATTATTTGTGTCTGACCTGCCATTTTCCCTTTGTTGCAGGTGGTGTGGATAATCTTTTACACAGCTCTACATTTTGACTGAGAAGAATCCATTGGACACTAAATACAAACATTTCTGTTGAAATAAAATATCAAGACAAAGGAACTCCATTGTTTGAGGGGCATCAACGCTCCTACATGCGGTGACTCTTCAGTGTGCAGTGCATCATGGGAATCCTGCAAGACTACCTTGAAGGGCAAATTCAAATGCTGTGCATCTCTTAAATTGTGGGTTTGTTTTTAAGGGCATCGCGCTTTTCATGTTTGATATCATCTTCCTCGCTTCATTGTCATCTCTGGAAGAAAATTAACGGGGAGAAGAAGTAACTGAGATTAGTTGCTGCTGTATTTATGACAGGATTATTTTCCTCTGTCATTTTACTGCAGGCCTTTCTTCTATTTTGCAAGACTAGAGGACAGATTTTAGACTGCAATGAAAATTCGGTGTTCTCATTAGGGATTAATTAGTCCATGAATGTGAGACTTTTATTTTAAGGACAAAACGGGTCAGGTTAGGAGGATAAAACAACCCATAAAAGATGAATTTAGTTGCTTGATCACCCCGAGGAAAGTCCACTGCAAAAATGGTGATTTCCTTTGCGAGAAAATTATCTGGACCCGACAAAATAAACTGGCAGTAAATCACCTTTGCAGTACGTGCTTTTGGTGGAGTCATTTCATTTCATGAAATATTGATTGGAAAGTCAGAGTTTAACGTTCATTTTTTCATAGTAGTTAGAAACAGCATTTTGAATAAAGTCTGTCGACACTCCATGAGGTCTGGTGTCCTCATGGCCCTCTGGTGTCCTTATATATACTCCACAAACGTTATCGATGGAATGTTCTAGTCTATATCATGCATCGGTGGCTGGTGTGTGTACATTGTTGTATATGCTGCTGGTTACCTGCATTTCCCTTGGATTAATAGAATATCAACTATTTAGTCACTAACTCCAACTCAAGTTCTCATTTTAACATCAAAACCAAACGCTGGTGATGAGCTGATGTCAAACGGTTATGTTGGTGTCTTGCCAATTATATTAATCTGTTAATCCTTGAGAATTAGTTACCGACTGTGGCCATTTAAATGATTTCCTCACAGCAAATGTTGAGGGCCATGCATGTTTTTGGATGCATACGCTTGCAGATTTAATCTACTGGTCTGTTGACTGATATGACTGTTTGTACATCTAGGTGTCATTTATTAATGACCATAGTTAGGAGGGTAATTATAATTGAAAATAACTTTCCAGATCAAGGTCTTACCCCTTGTTTTTATGTTTTGTTTACTTAAATTAATTAAACTTGTCCGTAAATTCTACATGTCCCATTTGTCAAATCCACCTTGTATTACACAGATTTATTTGTATTTGTAACATCTTGTTTGATGCAGCATATTTCCCAGTATTTTATAGTAACAGTTGTTGTAATAATACTATTAGATAAACAGCTGGTGTTTGAAAGGATTGTATTTTCTGATCAAATCTTTTGAGAATCATTAAATAATGTATGGTCTTTATTTGGCCTCCATTTCCAAAGATATTGTCTGTCTTTGTTATTTGAAGTACGAGAAATAGAACTATTTATCAAAGTAGAATTAATTAGATTTTAAATGTATTTGGAGTAAATATAACCGTATGCAGAATTTACGTGCAAAATCATGATGCACCGAATCATGTTGCACTCAAGTTGACGACCCCACTGTGAGAATTCCCAAAATCTTCCGGAAGTAGTGTGACGTCATCTGCAAATCCTTATGTGTGACGTAGTGGCCAAGATGGCGGCTCCCCTCGCCACAATGAAATTTTGGAAGCCGGGTAAGATGAATAAACGTGTAACGGAGACATGCAACGTGTTTTCACGGTGCGTGTCCAAAGGCGCGTCGCGTCGCCGCTGTCGGTCTCGGTTTTGGCCGCAGCTGCGTTCACGGCCGCTGCGTGATCTCTGCGTGATCTCTGCGTCCTGCTTCGGCTAACGTTAGCACGGCGGAGAAAATACAAAAGCTGTGAATGCACAGCATCCAAGTGGCGCTTAGTGGACTGTGTCGTTCACTGCGTTGTAGGTCGTTACGTCAGCCACGGGCGTTGTTTAAAACATCAACCTGCATCACATTAAAAAAAAACAAAAAAAAAAACGCCTCATCTTCACCTTCATCGTCTCGTTCTGCTTCAGGGACTGAGGCGCCGGGGATCTCAGAGGAGCGGACGCTCAACACAGAGACCACCGGGTCCCCCGTCATCTTCAACCCCCACACCGCCCTCTCAATAGAGAAGCAGCGACAGAAGCTCCCCGTCTTTAAGGTTCCAGTCCCTCTAACTACAGGGGGGGTTGGTTGTGTGTCTGTTATTGGTGTTTTCTATTTGTTCTTATTTCTCTCCCCCCCCCCCCCCCCCTAATTAGCACAGAAACAGTATCTTATACTTGGTGGAGAGCTACCAGACTGTCATCATCGTGGGTGAGACGGGATGTGGGAAGACGACACAGATACCTCAGGTCAGGAGACGGGCTTTCAACATTTTATTACAGTGGAATGAAAACGTATGTTCTGATCCAAGAACACTGAATCTGGATCTGCAGGTTTTTAGGAGAAGATCACAAGATAATGAGTGTTTAAATAGCGCCACCAATGTCGGAAAGTTACTAAATGAACTTATGTGCTGCAGAAAATTGTGTTACTTGTTCCTTTATACGTGACCACATTCTTAAAGCTGCTTTTCACTAAAGACACTACATAATAACTTTTTCAAAATAAACACAATCTGCACCAGTAAACAACAACAGAGGCTCTCATTTGAAAGAAAAACCTCACAACTGGTCTTTTGACACCGAAGGTTGATAATATGAACACAGATGAAACGGCTTGGGACCCCCAGAGGAACAAAAAAAACATCATGATAATTTTATGCTTAATCAATTGTACCCATCAATTTATGAAAAGTCATGAAATATGAAGTGTAAAAAAAAAAGTAGACTATTTTTCAAATGATAAACATTGAAAGGGGTCAAATTGACCCCAAGAATCATGACTCAATTGGAGACAAATCAACACTGAGGTACAACAGCATAAACCTTACTTGTATGGTAACCGTGGAAATGCAAAAAAAATGGAATGTAACATTCCTAGATCCCACTTCTCTCTTTTGTTTGTGGCTGGTAATAAAATACTTCTGCAGACTCACTCTGATCAAAGTGCGACTGAATCTGCGCTGATTCAACAAAGACTGAGCTTTACGAAGAATAATGGCATTAATGAAACTATTGAAATGAATAATGAGTCCAACTTCTAGGTCTTAATTTTCAGGGTAGAACTTCTTAGTGGTTTTATATGACCTTGTCTTTCTGTCTCTCTTGACTCACCAGCTGGAGTTTATTGATGCACCGTCTGCTGTTCTGCCACATTACTGCCTAAATCGCACACTTTGTACTCACCTTCTACTTTGATCTGCTCTCCGACTTCTTCCAGTACCTGCTGGAGGCCGGATGGGCGGCCGAGGGGAAGGTGATCGGCGTGACGCAGCCTCGCCGTGTGGCTGCCATCTCCGTAAGTCTACGGCCGCACAATGCCATTCCAGTGCAAGACATTTAGTTCACACGCAAGGGACACGTGTTCGATTCTATTTTTCCTCCCTCTTTCCTGCTGACAGGTAGCCAACCGCGTAGCAGAGGAACGGGGGGCCCTGCTGGGACACGAGGTGGGCTACACCATCCGATTTGACGACTGCTCTGATCCCCATGCCACGAGGATCAAGGTACTTCCACCGCGGATTGGCCGAGTCTTGATTGTGAGCGGTCCAGTAGACGCTTAAGCTTGTTTGCTTCAGTTCGTTACAGACGGGATGCTGGTGCGTGAGATGATGGCTGATCCTCTCTTGAAAAAATATAGGTATGTGATATGCAAATAAGGCATTAGTTAGGGTCTGCGTAACGCACATCAGTGTCTTTCCTGTGGTGAAAAAACATCGCGGGGGTGATAATTAGACGTGTGGATTCGTTTCTGTTTCAGCACTAGGTTGGATTCACTCTAATGCTTTTTATTGTGCTCTTCCTCTCAGTGTGCTGATGCTAGATGAAGCCCACGAGAGAACCCTGTATACAGACATAGCCATCGGACTATTAAAGAAGGTACTTGGAGCCGTTTCCCTCAGTGAAACAAATTGTTTTCTAACCTGGAAATAGTCCTACAAAGTTGTCTTTTCTTCTTAATCTCTCGCGCGGCTAATCTGTTCAGAGTGTTTTTTGTTTTTTGTGTTCTTCCATTCAGATTCAGAAAAAGCGGCGAGACCTCAGGGTGATTGTGGCCTCTGCGACTCTGGATGCCAAGGTGACTGCATCATCACTAAGATGAGAGACCCTCCACATGGGACCCCATTGCACCGATCTGTGGACATACTGTAATATAAATACCTGTTCTGATGGCAGCTTGAGTGAGAGCTCAAGTCTCATCTCTATCCTATTTTCTAAATATACAATTGTTATCTGAAGAAATTCCATGACTTCTTCAACTTGAACGAGTCCGGGGATCCCAGCAAGGACACTTGTGGAATCCTGACGGTGGAAGGACGCACCTTTCCAGTGGACTTCTTCTACACTGTCAGGTAGTCGACACACTTGATGCGGTCTCAGGAAAAAGGCGGCAGATTTTTTTATATGTGGTTCGAACCCTTGGATCCTTTTATTTGGTGCCAGTCCCGTCCCAGACTACGTGAAGGCCACGGTAGAGACGGTGCTGAAGATCCACGAGACGGAGGACGATGGCGACGTCCTGGCTTTTCTCACTGGGCAGGTCGGTATACATGTATTTAATATTACAAAGTCATTGATGACTCATGTTTTGACAGTTAACTGTTTGCTATTGCATTATGGCTATTCCTTATTCCTCGTCCCCCGTCTTTTCCTCTTTAGGAAGAGGTGGAGAAAGTGGTGTCTCTCCTGAAGGAACAGGCCAGGACTCTGTCACGATATGGCATGAAGAAGCACCTGAGAATTTTGCCCATGTACGCTGGTCTACCTTACGCAGAGCAGATGAAGGTCTTTGAGCGGTTGTCCTCCTCCGTCCGCAAGGTAAACGTGGAGCCGTTTGTGAAGAAAACAGCGCTTTGGTTTTGATGTTCTAATTGCCAAGAAGCTAATCGGTAGCACTCAAAAGTGGCTGCAAATAATTATACATTTGGCCTCGAGATTGCGTTATGTAAGCAACAAAAGCTAGAGTGGAAAAAACCCAGAGAAGGATCACAGTAAACATCCCAGCGAGGAAACGGGAGGAAACCGTTTGGTCATTCAGACAAACGTACGACTTCTTTCTGTCTCCTTCTTCCTTCCAGGTTGTGGTCGCCACTAATATTGCAGAGACCTCCATCACCATAAATGGTGTCGTCTTCGTCATTGACTGCGCGTTTGTGAAGCTGCGGGCCTACAATCCTTGCAATGCCATTGAATCGCTGGTGGTCACTCCCATCTCCAAGGCATCGGCGAGCCAGAGGGCCGGGAGGGCGGGACGGAATCGCCCGGGGAAATGCTTCAGGCTCTACACGGGTATGCTTGAGCTCGATAGGATAAAGCAAAGATGGGGTGTTTAAGAAAATGTGATGCAGCCCCCACCATGTCATTCCCAGCCTTTTTCTTATTGCCTCTGCTCCTTTCCTCAGAGGAGGATTTTGAGAAACTGCCTGCCTCTACTGTGCCAGAGATGCAACGCACCAATTTAGCTCCTGTCATCCTGCAGCTCAAAGCATTAGGCATCGACAACGTGCTGCGGTTCAGCTTCCTTTCTGTGAGTAGCTCACTTACGCAATCCACGGGGTGGCTGTGATGTTTTCACCCACTGTGAGAGGAATTAAACTTTACGTTTTAATTAGCGAAAATGACTCTTGGCCTCTGGGGTAAAAATGCATAGAGTCTATAAAAGTCTTTGCGTGTGCTTGTGCTTTTAAAGATGTAAATGTGTTGTGCTTCTTGCAGCCTCCGCCAGCCCAGACCATGGTTCAGGCTCTGGAGCTGCTCTACGCTCTGGGAGGTAGGAAGCCATAAACCATAAACCTGTCCTTCAACTTGGAAAACTTTGTAAAAATTCGGTGAAGCAACCATCCACAAGCTGAAGTGTCCTCGCCAGACGAGGACCAATCTGAACACGTTCTCTGTCCCGTTGGCAGGTTTGGACCATTACGGCCGCTTGACTGATCCCATGGGCGTGCGGATGGCGGAGTTTCCCCTCAGCCCCATGTTTGCCAAGATGCTATTGGAGTCAGGAGACTCCGGCTGCTCCAAAGAGATCGTTACCATTGCAGCCATGATGCAGATTCAGAATGTATTTCTGGTTCCACCCAATCAGAAGAAGCCTTCCGTGAGTGGGAACCAAGCTTTTCGGATTCATTCATTTATTCCTTGGCCTTTCTGTTGCTTCCCTGAAGAGTTGTGAGAGCTACAAAATGCTGCGCTTCTGTTTTTTACTAAATCTAAGGAGGCATAAAGCAGATTGAAAGGCAATGGAAGGGTCGTGTTGGATTTGGGTTTGCTTTTTCACCCTTCAGGCCAGAGAACACAGGAAATTTGCAGTGGCTGAGGGAGACCACCTCACCATGCTCAATGTATACGAAGCATTCATTAAGGTACAGTTGGAAGTGCCTGCTGTATTTAGACTTCATAGCTCAGGCGGTGACAGTAGCGACGGCGTGCGGCGCTTGTGAAAGCCTCAAATGTTAATTCCGATAAGACTTAATTGTTTCCTGCAGCACCAGAAGAGCTCCCAGTGGTGCAAGGAACACTTCCTCAACTACAAGGGCCTGCTGCGGGCTGTGACGGTACGAGAGCAGCTCCGGCGTCTCATGAACAAGTTTAAGGTGCCGTGGACTTCCAGTGAAGGTATGACTCAGCTTTGTGTCGGATGAGGTCAGCGTCTGGTGTATATAAAGAAATGTAATCTTTGTATGACAATAATGTGAAACCTTTTCCCATCGCCCTCTATTGTTAATTTCACGTGCTAATTGCTGCTTTATATTGACAAGGTGACCCTGATGTGATCTTGAGGTGCATCGTATTGGGGTTCTTTTCCAACGCGGCCCGCATTCACCATTCTGGCTCCTACCGGTGAGCGTTAGATAGCCGGACGTTTTCCCAGCACCAATGCATTGTTCATGAAACACTCACACCGATTCGCTCTGCCAGGACTTTACGGGATGATCGGGAGCTTCAGATTCACCCCAACTCGGTGCTGTTTGGGGAGAAACCTCCCAAGTGGTCGGTTCATTTTCCTTCATGGTGCCACTGCACGTTTTCTTTTCCTTTCGTCTCATGGTGGGATGAAGCCGAAATTGACGTGCGTTAACATTTATTCTGTTTTTAAATGGCCAGGGTTGTTTTCAATGAAGTGGTGCAGACTGCAAAATACTACATGCGTGACGTGACTGCTGTCGAGTCATCCTGGTTGGTGGAGCTGGCCCCCCACTTTTATAAGCAGGCCAAGGTAGGCCATAAAAAAGGAAGCGCATACTCAATCTTGATATGACACGGCTATAACCGTGAATGTTCTGAAAAGGCCTGTTTGCTGTGCTATATTACACTAACAGTTACACTATGCTGCTATGTTTGATTTAACGGCGTCCTCTCTTCTTTCAGCACGGCTCACTGGCCAGCAAGAGATCCCGGGTCCTCTAAATCACGCCGTCATTTCATCGCATTAAGACGGGAAGATCGGATGAACTCAACGGAAAAGGGGAAAAACTCCCAACTAGCCACTGTGACTTGCTTTATTTTATTGTATATAAAGATGGAATTTATACTTGCCATCCTTGTTCACCTGCACAAACCCTCCACACTATTTGGCTGTGCTTGAATAAGACTAAATTGATCTATTTTTAGTGGGGGATGCTAACACACGTGTGACCGGGGATGCTGTTTATATTTAGTCTGAGAATAAATGGGGGGGGGGGATGAATGAAAGATGAGATCAGGTTGTTGGCTGACTTGTGCTCGTTCGGGCGTGGCCATATAGTTCACTTTATCCATACTTGTACATAGTCAGAGCAAGCTCAGGTCCAGGGAATGGCTCCTGCGCTTCTAAGCCCACCTGGTTCTTTGCTTTGTTATTTTTTTAATTGCTGTATTTCCCTGTTGAATGACAAATACTTGAGGAATGTGCGGATGTTTCCTTTTGGGAAACACGTGGCTTAATTTCTTTTTTTTGTTAGCCTCTGTCAGCCAGCCTCAGCCCCTACACCTTATGACGACACTGTGAAAAGGCCACATTCCGTTTTGATCCTTGTCCACTCCCGTTTTACCACTCCTTCTCTGACATTGTGGCCTTTTCACCACTCTGTGCCAGTTTTATTTATCAGCCGAGTTCAGATTTCATGTTCAGATGGAATGTGTAAATGCATCCAAGCGTTCTAAATGAAAAGCTGTGAAATCAAAACTAAGAAGTGCCATTCGATCCTGTGAAGAAATGCGCTGCGTTCAGACATGCATCCGAAGCTTTAAAGAATCGGTACCATTCTTCAGCTGTCTCTGGCCATCTTAATTGCCTTTCCTCGTACTTTCTTTTCCCCCCGTTACCTTTAACATCGTCCTCCTGGTTTTAAGTAAAATGTGCATTCATTTATTTTTAAGATCCATCCCACACTGAAGCACACGGTCTACATTTCCTCGTTCTGCAGGTGTCACTGAGCAGTGTAGTATAGCGTTGTCATTTCACCAGTAAAGGTCACTGTTATCGAATCAAACTTCTGCCTGCATGGTTTTTTACGTATAGCTTTTCTTCTTGTGATCTGTGACACAGTCATCAAACCAGGCAGCAAGACCATAAGAGAGATAAAACCAACTCAGATTAGATGGACTTTCAAAACATATACCTTTGCATGTTAAATGGTACTGATGTAGATTTAAACACATAAAATAAATCTCAAAATAAATTACAAGTAGAAGCAATTGTGCGTTTACATGTTTATCTTCATTTGTGCTGCATATGTCTGTAGACCTGCGTACTTTCTGACCTCTGAGATGAAAACTATCACCTGTCATCACTTCCTCACATCCCCAAATAAAGCCTTATTGCTCTGGACTGAAGTAGTTCTGATTGTTTTGTTTGCGGTGTACAATCCCTCCAGCAGGTGGCGCTGTTGCGCTGCAAATAAGTCATCCCCTTTCGTTATTTCAGACGATTTTGTTTTTGAGGCGTTTTGAAGTCATCTTCAAGTTGCAATATGGTGAAGAGCATACATTCAAATGCAGGGATTGTTTCTACATGATATGTTAAAAACATATTAAAAAACGTTTTTAAGGAAAATCTGTCCCCTCACAAACTAGATTGAGGGATGAAAGAAGGGGTCATGTCTGTCCATATTTTGGGATTGTGTGTGCATCACTTTTTAACCTGGTGTTCCCAATTTAACATGCTGTCTCAAAGCGCTCGCTTGTACTGTAGCAGAAAGAGTTCAACATTTACTGGAGAACATGAGCTGCAATTACGGCCCGTGATTCAACTTTCTCTTGGTGTACATATAATAGTTTTTTTTAATGAAACATTTAAGTAGATAGAATAATAAATTCCTCTGAACATCCACTGTTGGTTCCACAATTGATTCACCATCATCTGTCATAAAACAATCGCACATTACAGGGAGCTACTCATCTAATTAAATGTTGGTTTAGTGTTAACAGTATCAGCTTTTTAGTTGAACTATTGTAGTGACACTGTAACTGTACATACGGGTACTTGTTTGCATGCATGCATGTACACATACATGTAATACAACCTGCTAACCAGTACCAAGTAATTAGTAAACCAAATCCGCAATGCTGTATAAGCAGCAAAAAAAAACTAATTTCACTAATTAATAATAATAAATATCAATGTTCCATTCAGCAATTTGCTGCATGTTGGAAGTAGCAGCATGGGATTAAAAAGTAGCGCTTTCAGTTGAAAGCAAGTTCAAAAGTAGCATCTGTGAAGTTTAAAAGTACTGGCATCGTGTCAGAGGAGCAAAAGCGCAGTTTGCGTCGTGCAGCGATGAAGTTCAGCATGTATGTGAGTTTATGGGGCCATCAGACATGTTATGGGGGGTTGGGGGGGCTTCATTAGATTCAGAGCAGTTATAGCTCTGGGCGAGAAAATGCTTCTCAGTCTGCCAGATGGCAGTAGATCAAACAGGTGACGCTCTGGGTGTGTGCAGTCTAAACTAATGCAGATGGAGTTCTTGAGGCGTTGGGAGCTCCTCCAGGGCCCGAAGCTTTGTCCCCACGAAGTCGCCGGCGTCTGTCGGGACAGCTTTCCTCGTGGACGGCGCTCCATTTGGTCCCTGGTGTGGCTGGGGTGTACTTAGCATCCTTTGACTTCCCAAGGTTGACGACTAGCGCCTTGATCTGTATTGAGGTAAAACATTTCAGGAGCATCTGCAAGTAAAATTCAACCTGCTTATGTTGGAGCTAGAAGCACAATTTACTATTGATCACTCTGAGCTCCGTATTTAATAATGACACGAGGACTTTTCCGACTATCAGTGACTTTACCGTCAGTTCAAGGACATGGTTTAATGATTGGGTTAAGTTAACTCAGGTATACAAAATGACAAAAAGAAGTGCGTTTTCTAAAAAAGGGATCCAGTTCCAAAAATGTGATGTGAACGCATAAAGGATGTGGTTAAATCTCCAGACTCGAGTCATGAGCATACCCCCCCCCCCCACAACGAATCTGTGTTTATTTCTGCTAAGATCTGCCCAATTGTCAGGAAGATGACAACAACCCGATAGTTCTTAATCTCCACCATCAGCGCAGCAATCTGAAGTGTTCCAAATCGCTAATGATTGGAATAATGATTTGCCTCTAGTATCAGCTAATCGGCGATGCTTATTTGTATCTCTCCATTTAAAGTGCAGTAATTAGACATCTGTATCAATTAAGAAGCAACGCAAACTGCTGCACGCACTTCTCGCCTCTTTTAAATTCTCATCGTGCCTCCCACAACTTGACAGTTGTCCCAGGTAGACAGTTCAGAGCCTCCGTGAACTCTGTCTGAAGCACTGGAACCGCAGCACAACATGAACGCATGGGAATGTTTGCTGCAACAAAAAGCTTTACAAAAATGACTTGAGTTACAAGAGCGGTTGAATCTTGTAAAATAAATCAAATACTCTTTTATTGCACAAAGCACGCGTCTGTTGGAGAGCCCAGGCCAGCATCATGTTTACTTGCATATTCTCTATTTCAGGGATCATCAGAAATACAATGAGAACAGTGCAGCGACTGAATCTGAGTCCAAATAGTATTTCCTCTTCCTCATGTCTCTAATGAGGACAAAAAAAAAACAAGTAAGGAAAATGTACACATGTGTCTTTCTGTTCCATTTAGCTTGCCCATTAGTGTTGTGTAACTGCATGCATGCGACATGACAGGCGGAGGTGATTAATCGCGTGCATGAGAGTCGGGCGAAGCGCAGTCTGAGCAGGTCGTGCATATGTGGAGTGTTTCTCGCCATATTTCACTGCTGTCAAGATCATTGACATGTTCCATCCAATTCAAAGCATGTTTCACTGTTTTAAAGGGTTTGATGGGAAAGGAAGTCGTGTGTATGGGTTGTTATTACCCCCCCCCGTGCAACGTTTGTACTTATTTTTAGAGAAAATTATTTGTCTCTTTAATAAACAGCCAGTAATAAGTGCTTTCTTCTGGTGTTTTTAGTGTCTTGTAGTTCATTGAAGATGATCAGTCTTAGATTTCTATTTATTTAGTCCCAGATTATGTTTGCATATACCTGTAATTGTGTGACGTTATGATAAGTAATCTGAGGCTTTTTGCATCAATATGATAAATCATGTTATTATTTCAGGTATTTAATGTGATAGACAATTTTAAAACAGTTATTCTAGTCTTTTTCCGTATAAATTTTACTTCAATATTCTAGAAATCTTGGTATGACTATATGCATGAGAGATTCGAGGTTATTGATCAGCACTTGAATGTATAATATCTTAACTGGCTTGCAACCAGGCAAAGTGACACTAATTAGCACACTTCCAAAACGGAACAACTATTGGCTTATGCATTTATTTAAAATGTCATGGAAATAGGTGGGGGAAAAAAAGCTGAATATGGCAGTGGAATTAATTTTGCATTTGAAATCTAATTGATAAAATCACAATATAACTTCTTATCTTTAAAATTTGGGTGTGCAGTTGTGATTTTGTCACAGGGAATTGTTTACAGCATGGGCAAGAGGCCCTTTCTCTGAGTGGATGTATGCATGAAAAAAGATTTCTTGGCTGTTTAAGAGATTTCAAGCGTGGGAGGAATTTTTTACATTTGTGAGGGAGGATGCAATCACTAGCTTGGGACTCGGCAGAGGCCTCCCCGGGTGACAAATTGAAAGTGTCTCGGTCTAGTTTATAGCCCTGATCAGGTCAAACGAAAAATATTGGAGGTCTGGGTGAGGAGACAGGCCCGCCTGCTGCAGATAAATGGACTGATCATTTCTTATTGAGAAACAATTCCTAAAAGGTAGTTTACTGTGTGACTGGGGAAGCGGCAAGCGGAGAACAGAACACGCACCCACTGCTCCCTCCCTGACCCTTCCTCCAGTGCCGGAATTAAATGGATAGAGAGAACGCGTGTTTCTGATGGCACTCCTCCACCAGAGAGACACTCCATTTGTTATGAAGTAGGGGTTCTGATGAAGTGTAGGGAGCTCCTCTTTCTCCCCCCCCTTTTTTTATCCTTCCTTTCTCAGGCACTACAAGGCCGGCCTTCAGTCTGCTTCGCATGAAATGGATGAAAGGAGCCGATTGAATTTTACACTCCCCTGGTCATGATTAATGGTTTTGTTGTGGGGTGAAACTCCGCTGCCACTAGCTGGTGCTCAAGCCCTCCCACAGCTGCAGTCGAATATATTCAAGGATGGGTAAGGGGTGGCAGTTAATGTAGGGCAGTTTTGTTAAAGACAAAGGTCCTTTTATAGCCCCCCCCTCAATCCCTTCAGCTTCTCTCCTCTCGCATTAATAAAAAATGGCTACTGCCCACGTGCTCGTTATTACTTCATGGTCAGTTTCTCAGTTTGCGCTGTATCCAGCGTTACTTGGCAGGCCATGCCGTAAATGTCAATTCATCACTTAATCCATTATTAAAGGGTGAGAGGCCGAATAAAAGATGCCAAGTCTTGTTATTGGATTCGGTACTCGGACTTCATACATGGACCTGAAATTACTCCAGATGTCCAAGAGCCCTTTTTTTGGTTTAATGAATCTATTAAAGGATTTTTAGTTTTATATTGAAGTGAAAAGGCCAAGCATTAAATGATAGAGAATCACATATCACTCATTTTTCTATGAAACATAAAGACATAAAACAAACGCAGGAGTTTTGTGATAGTCGTGTTAACTTGTGAATGAGACAACAAAGTGACGATCAGGACCGGGACGCGATCAGCCACAGCCGAAGACATCCTCAGAGTATACGCGTTGATAAGGCACACATATCTACAGGCATTAATGGCAGAGGGTCTGGAGGAACCGACGGGATTTACAGAAGTGCCTTAGATGGGAGATCAATACAGAGGTTACCGAGAGGATGAGCCAGACTAAGCAGGAATGGGTGCAGGCTTAATTTTGCATTAATAATGCACAGTCTGAGAAGAGCGAGGCATGAAGAGATAGCGCAGCCAGCTATAACAGTTTGATCCCTCTCTTTGTCATTTGTTTTCTCCATACACGTATATTTATCACATTCATTTTTGTCGCAGCCAGAATTCCGTTTCCTCATCATATTCTCAGTATTTTCTTTTCCTATTTAACGTGCACATAACAAATGTGTTTATAAAACTGCAGCCCAGTAGCTGCTCTCTGAGTGAATTGTTGTTGTGCCCTGCTGGAACTCCCGGTGTATCCTCCTCCGTTGGTCCAAGCCCTGCTTTGTTCATCAGGACTTCAGAAGATGATGGATGAAGCTGTCTCCTTCCAGGTTGTCATAGCATCTGTTGCATGCTGCTCTGTCGATACTTGCACGCACACAGAGTCTTACGGGTTTTACAACGTGGTAAAACCTACCTCTCACCAAAACCCCCCCGCACGTCCTGCATGCCGTAGGTAAGAATGAGATAAGGTGAGTTTTCAAAAGATAATACCTCAAACCTAAGATGATGTTTAATATAATGGATGTTTGTGGTTGAAACTGTCTAAAGTTGGCAGGTCCATCCTCTATACCCGGTGATGGTGAAGGTCTGGGGGGGGGGGAGATAAAAACAATGGGAGAGTTGCAAAGCGAGGGATGGCTGAATGAGGGAGAAATCAATAGGAAATCAGTGTTTGGGGAGGGCCTGTCGTTTATCAGGTGACACGGTTAAACAGTATTTAGGTACTAAAAGTGAGAAAAATATGGGCCATCCCCATGCTGGTATTGATCACAATGGAATGAGGCGGCAGAAGGCCAAAGTCACTAATAAAATAAGACGTATCTGAGAGGGAATCAGCCAGGGATAGATGGGCACAGCGATCAAGGCCAAAAACATCTTCACTGGGATTTAAGCTTGTTCTGCCATCCTGTGCCTCTTTGACATACCTCAACATCAGCGAGGCCTGATGTGATGGAGGTGCTGCCGTCACTTAGTGGCTCATCGTTCTGGGCTTACCTGTACTATAAAGGTTTTAGGATGAGAGCGAGAGAGAGAGAGAGAGAGAGAGGGATAAAAACATGAATTAAATGAGAAGATACGATGGAGAAGATGAACTCTTCACATCCAACATGATTTAATTTCTATAAGTTGAAATCCCTTTTATTAAAATATTTACCGTGCACATCTCTTTTTAAAGTTTATAGTTTCCTCTTTTTTTTACTGACAGTTTCTGTCAGATTAGAGGAGTAGTGATCCTTTCTTTTCAGTGTGCTTTTTAATGTATAGATATATACTTGTCTCAAAAGACCACTCTGTACTGGGTTAATGTCCAGAGAAAGTGGCTGAACTTTAAAGCATATTTCACCTGGATTTGTTCTTTGTACCTAATCTATGTCTGTGCTTTTCAAAAACACTCTCAAACTAGACAAATCAAACATCACATTTTTTTTTTACACCCGATTTACAGCCCCCCCCCCCCCGCCCCCCTAGTGTTTCTAATTACATTAACAACAGCTTTATTCTATGAGAATGTCCCAGTAATTCCTGACAGCGCGACACCAAGTGTGTTCCATACCGGAATGCTGAGCCGGAACTATCTAATACTGCCTGTATTACTTACACCTGTGCTTTACTGTAACAGGAAACATGCGAGGCGAAACAGTATTCCGTGTAAAAGACTGTGCTAAGAAGATTTTCATCCCTTTAGCTCACATGTCATAGGAATTGATTTCTTAATGGCCTCTGATAGGCAGGCCAGCACCTTGCATGGTGGATATGAGTGCCATATATAAAAAAAAAAACATCAGCTAATGTCATAATAATTTTTTCTCACGCAAGTATGAATAGCTAACATATAATAAAATACAATTAATTGATCGTAGAGCTCAATGAAACATTAAATAGCTAATTGTACCCCTCTAGGCGCTTTAGTCTGTTGCGATTGATGGGATTAAATCTCCACATCTCAATAGAGGTTAGACAAAGAACATCTTTAAAGATATGCTTGAAAAATCTGTTAAGATATGAAGACATAAACAAAGCTAGGAAAATAACAAGTACCCCCCCCACCAGTAAAGATAAAACTATTAAGGCATGAGATTTATGACATTACATAGAGGAAGATGGGGGGAGGTCTTTGTAGTTATTCATCATACAGGTGATTATAACGACGGTAGCGTCTTTTGAGGTGTTTTATTTAACCGTTGTCTCATGAAGATGAAGCGATTCAGGATCCCATGTTTTATGTAATTGTTTCAGCCACCAAGTGACTCACGCAGACTTCGTGTTCTCACTGCTTTTAGTTAATCGCGCTGCGTTCTCATCTGACGAGGGAATTACTTGCCTCTTGTTTCCAGAGCTGTGATATGGCTTTTACTTTTCATTATGGGACATTGTATCAATAGCGAAATAGTTTTGAATTAAAAATGAAACAACAGAAAAACGAAAAGCAAAAGGCCCATTTATGTGCAACTCACCAACGGCTACTGGTGTTCTGCACTCAATAATAATGTGCGTCCTGCAACATTTCCCCGCTCTTCCTTTCCTTCCTCCGCCGTCATTTTAAAGCTGCTGCGTTGCTGTCATCATGCCAGAGGTTTTGTCTCAAAATGGGCCATAACAAAGACGGAAAACAGGGAACTCAGTTGTTGTGGCTGATTAACATCTGGTAGTCGGCGTTTAACGAGTGTGGCAAGGCAGAGAAAATGAGCTTTTTTACTATTATTCCAGCTTCTTGCTTGTGTTTTAGTTTTGGAGGAGCGTTGTAAATAGACAGGATATCTCCAAACATACCATTATTTTCCTGTTTTCCCCCCTCCTCATATAAGGCAAACTGTAAGATGCCAAAAAGGATTCTGGGTAATAATGACAGCAGAGGTGCTTAGAAGTTCAGATCTGTCGTCGAAAGGGACATTGCTTCCTGCAATTTGAAAATCTCTATTGGTTTGTGCAGTTACTTCTTCATAAACAAATGCCATTGAGCTAATTGTACCCGAGTTTAAATGAGGACATTTAATATTCTTTGTCTTTCAGTCCCCTCAAGACGTCGTCTGCTTTCTGTACTCAGAACTACCAGAACGTCCAATGGCCAGTCCTTGGAAAGTTACAGTCGCAAGATTCCCGTGTCCAGCAAAAATTCTGACATTGAAGAGAACAGGACGGATATAATCTGTGTCGTTCAGAGTTTTTGTAAAGGACGGGAAGGCTGCGAGGGCCACAGAAGCAAGAGCAAATGCTTAGTATCACATTCGGTTTTCTTTTTTTTTATCTCTACATTTTTCTGCACCTCGCACAAACCGCAATATGTTTAACAGGTGCTGCAAATGAGAAGCTACTGAAGAGAGAGCAGAAGTGTGACAAATAGCATCATATCATGCAGAAAATGTGCAATGCTAAACATCAGTTACTGCACATTTGGAGAAATGGCGTGTTTGCGCAGTGTTTGCTGTCCAAGGCGTTCTGGTGGGGAACTTAAAAAAAAAAAACAGAAACCCAGGGTCGTTCTCCCATCTGGGGACTTTGAATTGAATACACGGCTTCCTTTTTCACAGTTTGAAAAATTATGTTGAGGAGCGCAAAAAATCTTGCTGGGGTTTTGAGTTTCTTTTGATGTGTCCTGATGGCGATTATGAAATCCAATAAAAACTAATTAGAAAATTAGGAGCCAGATCAATAAGGTTTGCTCTGGTGGAGCATGCTGTTTGTGTGTGTGTGTGTGTGTGTGTGTGTGTCTGCGTATGCTGGTCAGTTCTTTCGTCGACCCCTCTCTGTCCAGGGAGTGTGTTGCAGCTCTGACCAGGCCAAAGCAATTGTTACTGATACTCCTCTGTGGATTCAGTTTGCTCTACCCTCACATGACTGTAATTTATATTTTGTTGACTGCCTGTTTCTTCGCCCATGCGTAATGTGATTCTATGGGTTCTCTTTCTCTGCTAATTCCATCCTCCTAATGTTACACTTAATGTACCCTGAAACCTCTTTATTGCACTTTATTGCTCCAGCTTTGCTTTACTGACTTAATTTATTTTTTCAGAGTCGGTTTGACCGCCACAAAAACAAGTGACGTAGCGCTGCTGCACTGACAGGAATGTGATGGAGCGCTGTATGAGGTTCCTTCCTGTTATAATATTAAAAAATAAACAAGATAAATGCTTGTGTCGTGATTCTGATATGTACAATGCTGCTATATATTTTTTTATAGTTACTACATAGTTTTATAGTTTTACACGTTCTGCTCTTTGAAAGAAATCATCAAATATGAACATCTGTGGTCATAAATATTAAATTTGAAAATTGAAAACCTCATTTACGGATTCAAAAATCTGTTAAAAATACACATCAACTCACTTTTACTTTTCATGGTTGGAGCAATTTTCAACCTTTTGATGATGATCCAGATCACCATGTGGACGGTGTAAATCCAATTAAGAGGGGAATGAGCTGCTCGGAGGAGGTCTGTGCTCTCGGAGTGCTTTTCTAGTTGGGTAGGAAAAGGTACGGTACTGAATATTTCTCCATACTCCAATTCCTACGCAACCCTAAGAAAGGAAATGTTCCTAACATTCATTTTCCAACCGCTTTGTCTGTCTGTTACCGGGTCGTGGGCCAAGCTGGAGCCTATCTCAGCAGTCAATGGGGGGGTACACCCTGGACAAGCCGCCAGTTCATCGCAGGGCAACACAGAGACAGACAATCAGCCACACACACACCCCTATGAGCAATATAGTGACACCAATCTGCCTAAGCTGCATGTTTTTGTGGTGAGAGGAAGCGAGAACCCACGTAGACACAGGGCAACATGCAAACTCCTCACAGAAAGGCCACAAGTTGGATTCAAACCCGCAACCTCCTTGCTGTGAGGCAACAGCGCTTACCACTGCGCCATCGTGCCGCCTATGTCCCTAACATTTCAGTATTATTTGCTTGTGTGAATGCAGGGTTCAAGCCAAAGGCCTGCATGAGAAGAAATCAGTCACCAGGCTAGGTGAGACCAGTCCAAGAGGCTTACTGTGTAATGCACAGGACTGACCCCTCCCCATCTCTCTCTCTCCCACACCCTAGTCCTCTCCTTGGCCCTCCTTGCTGCCCACCATTCGGCATGGAAATGGGGCCTTCTTTAGCGGCCTGACTGGTCCATGTCCCCGGCTGGCGATTTGTCCTTGTCTAATTACAGCTCCTGGCTTCTGCCCGCGTGCACATGACTAATGGAGGGGTCGGGGGATGGGGAGGGGCGAGGGGCGAGGTTGGGTGCAGTTGGGAGGCAGCGGGGGAGGAGGAAGCAGTGGACGAGCAGACCGACCACTGGTGATTTGTGGACCAGGCACTCTGTCATTGCCCTGGCCCCATTTGTCTTCAAGAGGAGTTGGGGAGAAGAGGGGTGGAGATGGAGGGGATGGTGGCGGTGGCTGGGGGGGGGGGCTCCAGGCCAGAAAATGGTTTACAATGACTCCTATTTTCCAGCACTTTCATCCTTGGCCACAACAGCATGCATGGTTTACTCGCAACGGAATGGACTGGGCGGGTGACGTGATGTAGGATATGACAGAAACCTTGACAGGTCGCCGCTGTTATTTCTTTTTAGGGGCTGGCTTGATGACCGCCCCCCCCCCCCCCCCCCCCCCTCCCTCCCCTGAGAGCAAGCCTTATCTGTTTTCTCCCTGTCATGTTGTGGAGCAGAGGCTCTGTAGATTCAGTGCTCTTCTGCCTGGGGGCTAACTTTATCTGACTTTATCCACATACCTCACACACAGCTTAGACCTGGATGGGGGGTTATCATTTAAGTAACTATTTAATATGTGGAGTTCAGCATCATGATACCAGAGCCCACTTTGGTAGTTCATTAGAAGGTGCTTTTGAACCAGCTCCTCCACCTCCACTGGCTTTTATTACACATCTCCCTCCTGTTAGGTGAAGCTGGCGGAAGCCACCTGCTTCCTTTATCCACCTGGGGCCCTTTAGACCCAAGTTTAGGTTTCTTTAGTCCAGGGGTGTCAAACTCATTTTCTCAGAGGGCCACATCAGCATTATGCTAGCCCTCCAATGGCCAGTTGTAACCGTAACGCAGTGTAAATGTAGCTAAATATAATGTAAAATAAATGTAACTACTCCTTAACATGCTGTTAAATACCTGCATTTATTACTTAAGTTATAAACAGTACATATACAATTGCGAGTCGTAAACATAAATGGATGGCTTATTGCTGTGAGTACCTCTGCCAAGGCGAGGCGGGGTTATGTACCGGTAATCGTCGATGTCGGTCTGTCTGTAAATCTAATTATGAGGGGAATGAGCTGCTTGGCGGAGGTCTGTGCTCTATGAGTGCTTTTCTATTTAGAGCATTAATCCATTTATCAGGTTAAGAAAATCACATTACTCCATTGATCAGCAATAAAACGTATTCAAGTAATTAATATTACATAATAAAGTAATATTATTTCATGTCATAACACAAGTTATGACATTAACTTTGTTCAAAAACCTTTTGTCAAAGTTGAGAGAGGCAGCACTACAGTACAACCAACAATTGTGAGCTGCTAAGAACATGTGACACAGATGCAACATTTTACAAAAACAAATGTCTGCACAGAGCTCCCATGGGCTACAAAAAATGACGCGGCGGGCCACATTTGGCCCCCGGTCCTTGAGTTTGACATGTGCTTTAGTCTCTCAGACTAGTAAGAGCAGCAACTACTAACTTTATTGATTTTACAATTTCTTTTTTATCTGCTCCTTTGCTCTTTCTCCTGGTCTTTTACGTAAATAAACACAAGATTTGTCATGTTTGTCTCTCTCCTGGGAGAGGAGGGGCTTCATGGAGGGATGGGCTGTGGTAGAGAGGCCTCGCCTCCATGATTTATTCTGCCATGCTATGGATGGAGGGATTTCGGTAGGATTGTTGAAGGGTGCCTGTGGAGCCTCGCTCTGACCTTCCTCGCTCCTGTCCGTCCCTTAACACTCCTGGATAGCGCCGGTCCTAAATCAACAGCTGTCAGCAGTGTTGGCAGAACAATGGTGCAGGCTTCTTTGCTCCATCTCAGGCTCCAGGCGACTGGACATGGTTTCCTCCAGTTTCCTCGTTAGTGTGAGTTCGTACCCTCTCTGGCCCTTCCTGGCCCACGAGCCCCACGGGACCTATAGGAGACTTGGGGTCAGGCCTAGCCTGATGGTTTGATACGTTGCTGGGCTGACTGTTGGTATGAGAAGATAAGGGATGTTGCCCTCGTGGATATTTTCATGTTCAACATGGAAATTCGACTTTTTAGAATAAACTTTTAACTTATTAATCTTTTCAGTAACCGGCAGGTTAATAAATGGTGAAAACATTTTTTTTTAGCTACAACCCTTAATAACATATAGTGTTAATATTGATCTTCTGTGTCTTTCGTTTACCTTTCCCCCTATTGTTTTCTCAGACTTTCTGATTTACCCACCTCCTTTTACTGTTTAAACCCGAGAGCCTTGGGTCAATCTATCAAATCTCTTAACTGGGGGACGATCAATATGTCAGCAGCCCAACACTCCCCCAGCAGTTATGATGATGTCCGTGGTGCTGCGCCTGCCTCGGCTGCTACAGTGCTCTGAACAGGGGATCGAACCTGGCCTGTCGGGGGGCCTGACGGAAAGCATGAATCACTATTACTGGAGCTGTTGTTTGCTCCCTGGTGCTCAGGAGACATGCATGCGCGAACTCTGATGCACCCTAAGTAGTGCACCGAGGACCACACACACACACATTGTTGGTATTTATAACAAAGATACTTTATCGTATACCGGAAAGGTGAACAAACTACACACAAGAGTAGACACACGCGTATTCACTTTCATACACACACACCTAAATGTTGACACTTTATCACTCAATTAAGTGGGCATTTGACCCATTAGCTTCTGGAACCTGATCCAGCCAGCCCACCACCTCTGGACTTGTTAGCCCCGGTGTGAGCTCAGTTCAGCGGGCCTGGAAGGGCTCCGGTTACCCCTCTAATCTCATTCAAACGCCATAGCTTCTGCTAGCGGATGCTTGTAGATCCGACAAACAGCCCACACGCTAATAGCATCATACTGTGTTTGAATAGTGTGTGTGTGTGGGGTGTGTGTGTGTGTGGATGTGTGTTCATGTAAATGCACAAAACAATTGTTGTATGGATCTGTTACTGAGCACAGGACTAGAGAATATGATGTTGAAAAATGGTTTGCGTGCACGTGTGCACAAGCGGTGTGCCTGCGTGAAGAAATAATATTCTAGTTTACAGGATGCAATTTCCTCTTAATATGCCCATCCTAATGTAATTTGGCGTCTATGGAGTGTCTGTGCGCTGCGCCCGGCTGGTGTGTGTTTCTGCTGACTGCTCCTGTTTTCTGTTTATATGGATGAGCGGCTCTCTGGGAGAGCATTATGCATCCTTTTCAGCATTTAAAGATTATATGTGCATGGTGGCGGTAGAAGCATTAGACAAACAAGGAAATATGTCTTTGATTAAAATATTTTTTATCTCTTTATTGATTAAAAGGCTCAGTTTGGTAATATAATGTCTCTCCCCCTCCCCTCAGTGCCTTTCTCTGCCTTCTTGTGCTTTCTGTTTTTTCAGTTCCCCTTCTGTAGCTAAGGATAAAACAAAGTGAATGTTTTACTCATCAACTCCCTTGTTCTATTTCCCTCTAGTTATTTATAGCATATTCATGACTTTCTGCATGGATTATTTTCCATATTAATTACTAAATTCCTTTTTTTTTTTACCCATTTGACATATTCCTCTGCTTGCCTTCCTAAGGACAATAACATATTAAGTATTTAATGATGAATCGAGTTGCTGGAATTGAACTTTTTCCATAAACTTTCCTGAGAAGTAACATGTGGGCTGACAGATATTTATACAAAAAAAAGGTGAATGTCGTGACTACAAAGGCTGGATTTTTTCCTCGAGTGAATTCTCGACTTCAGGGTCGAGCCCCCTCTGTACCTCATTAGTCAATTCACGAGACAAGCTGGGTGAGACACCAGATCGTGTCCTTAACTGTCCCTCTGATCCCCTTACCGCCAGGTTCTTTTGTTCCTCCGCTGATGACAGAGGAAGAGGAAGTGCAGATTCTGAGTGTGTGTTTGTGCCTTGCACGCTTGATGGGGAGACACTGAGCTGAGGCTGAATGAGAACAGATGGAGATGTCCTCTTTAATTAACCCTGCCGAATCACGGGGCTTAGAGCAGGCCTCGGCCCGTGAATAACATCCAGCACACCCAGGATATGTGTAAGGTGTAATGTTGGTGCGTGCGACTGGTATGTGTGTGAATGGAGTCCGCTGTGGAGTAGCCCGAGCATCGACCATTTCCCCCATCCTTCTTCCCTAGAGCAGGGCGTTTTATTTCTCATTAGTGGCAACCAAACTGCTGGGGGATGAAATTTGCTAACAGGAATTAAAAGTGCATTAACACATCTGAGAGATTCATTTCTGCTAATAGTTTTATTAGTGCTCTGACCTTTCAGTTCATTAGAGGACTGCTGGAGGAGGGAGGGCGGGAGAGAAGGCTGGGTAAGAGGGACATTGGGCACAGTGTTCTTGGGTAAATCTTTGGAGGTACATGCGCCGTTGCTTATTTGCTAGCTGCACTTTTTTTTGATTTGCCGCATAGTAAAAATACTCCCTCTTCTTTCCCGGAGATGACAATGACGCAAAGTGCCTTATTTTTGCAGCAACTGCTTTTACGCTATGCCGATTCCACCTCAGTTCCTGGAGCTCACCTCCCTCCAGTCAATTATCTGAATTTATAACGCAATGTTTTTCAGGTCCGTTAGCGCCTGAGTGTATCACTTATCCAGCCAGCTAATTGTTTGTGAACTGGTGACCTTCCATTCTCTCAAATAATGTGAGAGAACCAACAAAAGGAACAGCGAGTCTGACAAGAATGGCATTTGGTGCCGGGCAAAGGGTCAGAAGAGTAACAGCGTTTTAAATACAAAGTCGACCAATCAAGCCCACGGCAGTCGCTAACAGTGTCCTTCCTAGAGGCCTCCGATAGACAGTGAGATAGTGTTTGAATTTACCTCACCAAGGAGGGCAACTAAAAGGAAATTAATGCTGTTTTCTTTCTGCTTTATTGGAAAGCAAGTGAGACAAGTTACAGTGCAATTTGCTTTCCCCTGTTCCCGATAATTAGCACCTTACAGAAATGAAATAACATTGACGAGAAGGTCAATAATCCTGATCTATAGTGAAATTAATCCTGCTATCGACACAACAAGCAAACAATACAATTAAGAGCAAGGGGGGGAGACAAGAAAAACGAAATTACAAGGGAAGGAGCAGGTCTGAGGAATAAGATGTGGTTTATCTCAGGGTTTCACTGTGCGGAAATCCTATGAAGGTTTCTAATTAATTCATCCATTGTTAATGAAGGCAAAGCGAGGAACCGGGGATTATACACGAGGAGAGGAAGCAACACAATTAGAGATACCAGGATAATGATTGTTTTTTTTGTTTTTTTTAACTTGCTGTTGTTTCTCCCGTATACTTAGTTGACTTTCTGGGGTTTATTGGTCATTTTAAAATGAACTTCACCTCCTTTGGGTACCATTTTACAAAAAGGCAGCCAGAAATGTGCTTAAGATAGTTTTAAGTTATGTTTAATAATGTTCCACATTAGCCATATTGCTGCAGCAGTGTAGGTATCTTTAGACACCGTGACTTGATTCAGTTTGGAGTCACGAGGCTATGAAGTAATGTTTAGTTTTTGGATTTTTCTACATGAGATATTTTTCTCACCGTGCAAGTTCTTGCTACATTAATATTGTTTTCACTCAACTTAATTTAATCCTGAACCTCCCTTCATTTTGCAGTGAGCGTTCATATCTTACAGCAAGGCTTTTTTGATTTGAGGTGTAATCCTGTAAGTGTGTGTGCATGCATGATGGTCTGCAAGGCTTTGCATGAAGTAAAGTTTTTTTGTATTTTTTGTATCTGCAAATCATATCCAAATACGTACTTCCTATATCTTCATGTGTCTTAGTTGCATTGCACACACGTCCACCAAGAACCATAATGGGATGCTGTGTCCTGCCACTCTCGATAGGAGATGATCCGATGCAAGTGACAGAAGGGTCACGGTGCTGTTTCCAGCTGAGTGATTTTAACTGGTGTTTGGTCCGGCCCGGGGATCCAGAGGGGAACAGAGGCAGAGCGTGGTGGGCTGCCGGAAGGATGGTGAATCTGAGCATCGGAGGGTGAAAAAGGATTGCCTTTCAAGAATTACGAGCCATTAAATCAGAGCCTGGAAATCTCAAGGTTCCCCAAGACTGCTGCACAAGGAATCTGGGCTGGAGAAATATTGTTTATGGTTTAAAAGGCCTGGTGATGGATTTATAAAAGAAACATTCATCATTGCAGGAAAACGGAACAAAACATTCCGGAAATAAATACTCAGTCTATAGGTATACTTGTCACCCAGACAGCACAATAACAAGTGAATTGTGAGGGAGATCCTTCATTTGCTGGCACCTGGCCCCCAAACACTCTCTGTAGGACTCTGTGTGAGCGCTGCAGGGAGTGTCTGTGGACGCAGCTTATCGCATAATGAAGCGTGTAAGAATTTATTTCACCTAAATTGTGACTTCAAATTTTTTCTGGAATAAAGTTGAGCTATTTTTTATAAATTGCTAATTTCTTTGCAAGTTACTTTACTGAACATTTTGTGTAATGCATTTCAAGATTTCCCGTTGGGACTGCCAAGTAAGTCCTCCGGTAAGCATAGTTAGCGGTATTGATTATGTCTGTCTGACTCGTCCCTGGAATAGGAAAATATGGCTTTAGTGAAGTAGCATTTTACAGGAAGGTGATGGGTTTTGGTCAGTGATTTGACCTTGAGACAGTGTGAAGAATCGATGCTGTGGTCTTAGTGCTGTCTGGTACAAGACGTTGCTATGTCCACTTGTCTTGGAGTATTACTGTGTAACAATCTGCACATTTAGAAAATATTGTAAAAATCCATTGTCCAATAATAATAATTCTTCTAGATATTTCCAGGACAAGAATAAAGAGATTACTTTGAAACCCAAGATTAATCAAGTTACAACAAGTCTCGATACATTTCATCACAATACATCCAGTAATTCTATTTTCCTTTTAATCTTCGATGGACCAAATTTGGAGAATGTGTTGATGATTGAATTGAATGAGCCGTCATGTGTTTGTGTTTACAGTGGTGCAGCTTGAGTTGTCTGCCTGAACTAACTCACAGGCTTTGCTCCATTTGTAGTACAATGAAACCATCTAAATGCAACTCTGACGATGCTTTCTGGACCCTAAACACTTCATAAGGTATTTGTTTTTAGATCATTAGCCCTTGTATTGCAGCAATTATAAATACATGCTTGGTGACAGGTACGGTACCACCTTCTCCTCTCTGTCCAAGGATGGTTGACAATTTATTGTTTCTGCCATTAAGAGCTCCCTGCATAACGTGTTCTGATCAATACAATACAGAGGACCTTGTTCTGAATTCCTCATTTTGAGGAAACGCCTCCTTCTTTTTCTGGTAAGCTTTTGGAATGCCGCAAAAATGCATCTTTAGAGAGCCGCCATGTCTCACCAACCAGATGAATGCGATTGCAGTTCAAATAAATTTGAATATTGGTTTTATTTTTATTTGTATTGTTACATTTGTATTGTCGATTGTCGATGATTTATGTACTAAGGACTTTCAACGGAAACAAGACCGCAAGGGCTTTTTTGAAATGCTCCTCTTAGACAGGATGTTTGACTTTATTCGTACTGTAATACATGCTACTGTGTGACTGTACTTGTACTCTAACATTCTATCTAATAAATATATTCATCAAAATATACAAGATCACGGGCATCACACCTTTTTGGAACCTCCTCATATGCCATCATGGAGGACGCTGTGTTTTCTGTGCTGATATTGATGAGTGGGAATTTGAACAGGGCCACAGCCTTATTCACACCTGTCCTCTTGGGACAGGTATATGAAATGGAGCGAAGGATGGAATGGAAGCAATGGAATGGTGTGCCATTTGAACGAGTGCAGCATATGTTGATGTAGTGATAAGTGTGTTAGGTCTCAGGCAAACAGCAGGTAGTATGAATTCATGTGTCTCAGTGTCCTGGAAGGCAAGGTACCGGCCACCAGTAGGCAGACACGCGCATATGTCTGGGGGGGGGGTATCTGTGTGTGTTTGATGGATGGGCTGGCAAGGCAAGGTCACAGATAAGAGTGCAAACAAACTGGGTAATAAATGAGCAACAGAGGAGCAGTGATGAGGCCGACACCCAAGCTCCTGATGCATGCCGACCAGTGCCGACAGCCATTTGTATTAGAGGAATGAGGAAGCTGTCAATGGGATGAAGAGACAATGTTCATGCCTTAAGAGCAGAAAAGTCTCTCCCGATTAGTTTTTCCACTCCCTGGACCACTTTCCCTGCCTCTCGACTTCACGCACAAAAACACACCAGCGGGGGACTAATCAGGGCGACGTAGGGTGCTAATGTAGGCCATAATGAGCGGAGCGTTCAGTGACACGTCACACACCACGAGGACCGTTAGGGGATAGCGCAGCGGCGGAGCTGGTGAGTGTACCACACACCCACGAATGCAGGTGTAACTCCTACTGGTCTACATGAAGCCTTTAGATACAGCGCCACCTAAACAAACCACAATTAAAGCACTTATATGATAATAAAGTCAATAATTTAACTCTTTTCAGGCAGTTTGTAGCTCCATGCTTGTGATTAAATATTGAATCAAAGCAAATGAATTGAGTGAATGTTTCAATAAAGACCATTATTTGTAACTGTTTGTTATCCATTTGTGTTATTTTGGTGAATTTACCATTGAATGGTCTGCACTAGAGAACTTTCCAGAACAAACTGTTTGCATTCATGCAATTTGTGTTTGTTATGGGTTTGTTATTGCATTTGTCCTAAATCTCGGTGCGTAATCCGTCACCACGGTGATGGTCAGTGTTCTCTGTGCCACCCAGGCACTGTAAGAACAGCCTGGCAAAGCAATGGGGCCAGGCTGCATGCGCTAGCTTTATTTATTTGTGTGTGTATGTGTGCGTTTCAAAGCACAGGGGCCACAGCTGGAGGGGGGGGGGGTCGGGCCTGCACCTGCACGGGGATAATTAATGTGGATGGAGAGGTACTGAAATAAATCAGTGCCTCTTGCAGCCTCAACAGGACTTTTCTGTTTAGGGTCAAAATCTTCCCACTCTGTACTGGATTAATCACGCCTGCAAGCAGAGTCGAGGTCCTGGCGGCAGGGACACAAGCTGCATTTGTGTGTATGCGTGTTTATTTTGTTTGTGTGTCTGGGGCTTCACGTGCACGGTCACAGAGAAGCTGTAAGGCATTTTTTTTTTTTTTTTGACATTACACCTCTGTCCTCGGCTTTGTAATTTCTTTGAGGACAAACAAAACAACAGAAAGTCATAGTTGCATAATTAGGCTCACCATCTTTGCTACAGTGATGAATAGGTGAACCTTTGGTTTGCATTTGTCATGCTGCGGTGGCATTGTCACAGAAAAAAACTTTATGATAGACAGATTTTATTCAGGAAATGCTTAATTTCAAATTAAGCATGCAACATAATTGAAAATGGGTAATTTTATTTCAGTTGACAAACTGATTAAATGACTCATCCCGACTATAGCCGAAAGAAGACTTGAAATAGGCTGCTTAAAATGTGTGGCTCATCTTGTTTTCCTGGTTTTTAACTGTGGCTCAATTGAATTTGTAATTGAATAACCCTGCATTAAGGCCTCTCTAGCCGCGCTAGCCACGCTCTGTTGAATGCTTATCTCCACCTCTTGCTGCAATCTCTGACAGCAGGTTGGCTGTTCTAGTCCAGTGCAGATCCACCGTATGTCCCCCTCTGTCCACTCCTATCTCCCAGACTGATAGCCTCTGATTGATCTCATCACTCCCCTCATCTTTTATTCATGCTACCTTTCATGTCCCGATAGAGGAAGGACAGAAAGTGGAAAGGAGACGCTACCTGTTTGCTCTTTGGCTTGCAGGCAGAAAAATGGGCCTGCTCTCAATTAGGAAGTTTTTTCTTTTTTTTTTGCCTTCTGACTCATCCATCCCTAAACATGTGTTACCATAGATCTCCCCAACCTGATTGATCTGCGTAATAGAATGGAGTGTAGCTTTGGAATTGCCGCCCCATGGGTCTACACAAAGATGGGCAGAGGGACAGAGAGACATGTACTTTCAGCTGTTTGGTGAGGAAATTAATGGTGCATTTTTTATTGTTATAATGTGATTTAATGATGCAATTCGTCTAATAAAAAGAACATTTTTAACATTTACACATTCATTTATGCATTCCCTTCCTCACAGAGGGAAACCCAGTGGGCCAATACAAACATCTCACTCCTCTCACCCATTCAGAGTGCTGCAGGCCTTTTTTATTACATTGTGATGGATGATTTCAGTTTGGCATTTTTCACCACCGTGCAACATCCAAATACAGCCCCTCCCCATCTGAGTGCAAAAGAGGCCATCCTATATTCACAAAGCCGACATCTAATGCATATTGAGTGTGTTTTGTAAAGGATCATTTGATTGTCTTGTAAATGAAGCCTTGCCTCTCAGCGGCTAATTTAGCCATCTTCCATCTCATTAGAGAGGAGGAAGAGAACAAACGACTGAGGCATTCGCTGAGAAATTAACCCATCTTTGAATTTACACAGCCATCACAGCAACTGAAGTCCCCATAGTTTGAATAACATCCAATTTTAGGGAGGCATAAAAATGGTGTCTATAACACAAGAAAGTTTGTCAGATGAAAATGCAAGACAAACCTCCCTTATAGTTCCTTACTTTTTCTCATCCCTCATGTATCCCCCCCACCTTCCCGCCCTGTCCCTTTATCTCTTTAGAAGATGTGCAAGTGTATCTGGTTTCCTGAAGCATTTAGCACCTTAGCCACAAAAACCCAGACAGGAAGTCGACTCTATTTGCCATGTATCAATGGATCTGAGCAAAGCTCCCCTTACTTCGACCTCCTGTCGAACTGCAGTTGGCTCAGCACAAACATCTGACAGACCGTCAAATATGCAAAAGGCTTTTTTTCTGTGACATTTAGCATTGTGAATATAATTTTAACAAGCGTGAAGACTTAATCAGCACAAAATCCTTAAAAGTAAAAGGAAAAATACGTCCCTTGCATGCAGACACTTGCAGCGATTGAGTTTGGCGTCCAGTTCTGTCTACCTTTCCTGGCAAAGATGGTCATAGTGGTTCAGAAGCCAAGATGTATGCAACTACGGTTACGCTTAAAAGATACGAGAGAAATAAAACAATGCGACGTAAGAATGCAGAGACTTCATGGAGACAAGAGATTATAGGTTTGTCATTATTTGCTGCAGCGTGTAAATCCAGCTGTCGTTACCCGCATGTCTTGCGTGTTTTTACAAATGTTTGCACCCGTGTGTGTAAGGGTGGATGACTTCATGCAGGTATACATAAAAATACATGCGTAGGAAGCATGTGTGTGTGTGTGTGTGTGTGTGTGTGTGTGTGTGTGCGTGCGTGCGTGCGTGCGTGACAGCAGGAATAAATGCCTGAGGTGATGCCTTTTGAAAGGCACTTTAGAAATTAAAGCAGCGCCACTGTTCTGTAATGGGGCTTAAATGATCCAGAAAACACAAGATATATTGGGCATTTAGTGAGACACACAGCACACTCCCTAGTTATACCCCCAGCTTCACCAAACTGCCAGCCCCCCCCCCCCCCACATGCTGGATACGAACCATATAAGCATGCATACATGCACTCATTTCCCCCGTATATGTTGTAATTATTTTTTCAGGCTTATCTCATTTAATTTGATGTCCCTATTTTCTTTTTAAACATCTTCTTTCTGCTGCTCCGATCAGGGAGTCACCACCACAGTTTTTTTTTTTCCCATTCACATTTTTGATTTTGGCACGAGTTTCACTCCGGATGTCCTTCGTGATTCAAACTCTCCCTATTTATCCAAGCTTGGGATCAAGACCAAGGGTAAGATTGACTTGTGCAGTCCCCCAGGGTTGGGTTTATACCTTGCAAGTCTATCCACAACTACTTTGCAACATTTTCTCTATGAATGTATATAATACGAGTATAATAAATGAAATGATCTCTAATTAAACATTTCAATGAATTTTTTTTTCCCCAGTTCTAATAATAAAATTGTACAGGTTGTATCGTCGACATTATGAAGCGTTCATTGATAATTTAACACTTCGTGCTCAGCTGTGGTCGTGTGTGGGCAGCTATGGTGCAAACCACCTACTTCTACTAAATCAGAAATGTACCTTCCTCATACCTTTAACTGCAGAAAGCAGGGAAGTAGTCACTCTCCTCCTCATTGCCTGTGAACGTCCTTTGTGGTTTGGCCATACATTAATAATGTAAAGGTAATAATGATCTCCAGACTAAAGGCCCTGTCTTGTCTCGTCTCCCCCCACCCTCATTCTCTCTCTCACGCCATCCTTCCTCCATGTCTGTCTGTAGAAATGATGGTTGGGAAGAAGCAAGAACCATTGTTGGCCCGAAGAGGGTGAGCTAAAGAAAACCAAGGAATTCCTGGCACCGCTGTAGAAACAACACAGGCATCGTTTTGCCTCATTGATGACTCGAGGAAAATGGGAAGGAAGCAAAGGATTATTCTGAGAAAACATCTTGTCTCTGCTTTTCCCCTCTCCTTTCCTTTGCTGAAGTTTTGTCAAACGGAATGATGGATTAGCAACTTGCACTGTGGCCTCCGTTGTCCTCGCCTCTTCCTCTATCCTTCTCCTCTTCCTCTCGCTCTTTCACACACACCCACACACACACACACAGACACACTCAGGTGTACTGTGTTAGCCAGTGATGGATGTGGTGCTGGCAGTGTGGCAGTAATGGCAGACACACAGAACTGCACGACCGCTCATTCATTTGTCTCCGCATTCACATCTTTATTTATATACGTCTGTCGCTATACCAACATCTAAATATAGATATACGTAATGAGAAGTCGAGCTTTCCGTTCAAAAAGTGTAACAAACAAAGATCTTTTTTTTGCAACTGACGTGTGTATTGGCCTCCTCATTCCAAAGAGTGATAAATTTAGTTTTAATGATAGAGATGTTAAAAGTTCTCCACTCAACTGGATGATCAAAAGATTTACATATAACCTGATTTCATGTGGGAGTTGTTCATTCTGTGTTTGTTGGGTTAGCTAAAACTCATTGCGGTTCTCCAAATTCATGTTTTGAAGAACGCCAAACATGCGGGAATGACGGACAGCAGACCGCTTACACAACATTGCACATTATTAATCATGTTCACATTGTCTGAGCGGGGGGGAAGGGGGGTGGACATGAAAAGAAACTGCACAAAAATGAGATGGAGCGAATGAGGAGGAAGATGAAGAAAGAGGAGGAGGAGGAGGAGGAGGAGGAGGAGGGGGGGGGGGGGGGTGGCGGAGGCAAAAGAGGAGGGTTAGAAAGCCACAAATAACTACCATAAATCATCAAGCAGTCAACACTTCCACGTGTTAGGATGGCCTGTTATTGGCAGCAGCCTGGGATCTGTGTGTATGTCTGGTGTAGTGTGTGTGTGTGTGTGTGTGTGTGTGTTTACTCGGTGTTGCCCATCGTGGACTTCTCTCCCTTTCTCACTGTCTTCGCCTCTCCTTAAACTGACGGCATAAACAACAACAGTTGAGAAATCACCCTCGTCAGCAGGAAGATGGCAGGTGTGTTAACTCCCCCTGTACCAAATTAGGATCTGCAAGATTGCAGAAACGCCTCGGCTCTCATATCTCCCATTTTAATCACAAACATTCACATGAGCCTGAATGAAAACACATATTAGGCTTGAGCCAAGGGTTTGCTTTGGATGCCGGACAAAGGCTTCTGATCACACGCAGTACTCCAAAACGGATCTGGGATCTCTTGCCTGCTATTCTGAGAAAAGGTCTGGGTCAGCCTTCGGCCGGGGTGCCGGACGGAACCTACTGATTAATAGAAATATTATTTTGCCCCCAAAATAAGAAAACGTGTTGGAAGTGCGTATTCAATCATCCACATTTGATCCAAAGGAAAACTGTGACTGGCGGCTGATGGAAAGTTGCGTAAAAAGCACAAATTGCTATTGCCTTAGTGGAATCAAAAAAATATTTAAGCTGTGCCAGAGTAGTGCCCTCCCCAATTCTCAATAGAAAAGCCAGATTGTTTTATCTTGTTTTACAAAGTTTTGTTCTCAGATTAACAAATGTATTAATATAAGTATTAATATTTATATATAGTGATTTAGTTCTAATATATATATATATTGTGTGTGATCCCTTCTAAAAAACACGTTGTTCCATGTTGATCATTGTGACCCAGTAGATTATGAAAAATCAGCACTAGGGGGTGCTCAAGGTTTGTCCAGCCAACTGTTGAGGCCTCTTGCTCGCAGCTCCAGGTGTGTGTAGGTGTGTTTGTGTGCGTGCATATGTGGAAGTGTAATGCACTTGCTGTCAGGAGGGCGTTCCAGTTACTTAATTTCATTGGATATGAACAAACCTGCTGAGTGGACATCAGTGAAAGCACTAATTGGATGTTTGAGAGATATTACTTTAGTCTTGCTCAGGAAGTTTCAGAATTAGCAACATGTACCAGTTCTGTCTGTCTTTGTGGACGTTTTGTTCTTGCTGCTTTTGTCCCACACACCAGTTCAGAAGCTTTTAAGTGTGTCTTTTCTGTTTCAACACCGTAAAACCAGTGTGTAAAAAAAATAAATCCTGGCTTTAAACCACAAACTCTCTCTCTTGTCCATGTTGGATTTATGACCAATATTAGATCACAGACAGTCACGCAGTCCTTGACAGAAATGTACCGTGACTTAGCTTCATTAACATTAATGTGCATGCTCAGAAACCTATTTTGCTGGTGTACCACACAGTTTAGATGCCGTGTTTTTTTATTATTATTTTATTTTCCATCTTAGTGGAGTGCAATGGATTCACTTTTAATCCTATTAAGATCATTTTGTTGCTTCCAAAGTCAAATTTTTGCCTGTGGTTAAAAAATAAATGCAGAATATTTGAATGAGTGTAAGTTAGATAAATCTATTTCAAAAAGCTACAAAGCTACAAAATAATGACTAACATCTCACCATTTGTTTCGAGTATTGGGTTGTCTGTGTTTGTGGTCAGACCGTGAGGCTGGAAGAAACAGGGCCTTATGGGGGAAAGTTGTCAAGGGTGGTGTGGTATTGGGTGGCAGTTTCACTCCTTCACCACTCGTTCATTGTATTTATGACACTATTTTGTGCAAGTTTATAGAATTTGCTCTATATTACTAAAGATAAATTCCATCCATCCTCTTATCCAGGGCCGGGTTGCGGAGGCAACAGTCTCAACAGGGACTTCCAGACTTCCCTCTCCAAAGCCACTTCCTCCAGCTCTTCCAGGCGGATCCCGAGGCGTTCCCAGGCCAGCCGTGTCCTGGTGTCCTGGGTCTCCCCCGAGGCCGCCCTCCCAGTGCAGGGAACACCTCCCTAGGGAAGCGTCCAGGGGGCATCCGAAATAGATGCCCCGGCCACCTCAGCTGACTCCTCTCGATATGGAGGAGCAGAGGCTGTACTCTGACTTCCTCCCTGGTGACTGATCTCCTCACCCCATCTCTACGGATGCGCCCAGCCACCCTGCGGAGGAAACTCATTTCGACTGCTTGCATCCCGGAGCTTGTCCTTTCTGTCATGAAGAAATCTTGATTACAGAAAATACGGCACCATATGTATGTATATTTATTATAGATTTTTTATAGACTTTAAATTGTTGGCTTCTTTACTCATACATAACAGTGACAGATAGTAAAATATATGACCATTCTTGAACTATTATTTAGACCACAAAGAATTAAATATTTATAGAAGCTTCTACCTATCTCCTATTTTTCTTCTTCCCTCTTGGACTTCATCATTTTCTGCTTCTCAATGTCAACTGAGAAAATATTCATAGAAAAAAAAAAAACAACAACCTCAGCCTTCCAGGTAATCCCAAACATGGATGTCTTGGAAATACATGCATCTGTTCATTGTCAACCTGTAGGGATGATGTTGACTCTTCTCTTCTCTCCTCTTCATCCACCCCTCCGTAGAACGTCGGGGGGATATCACGGAAACACACGGCCAGATTATTCACCGCGCACCGTTATTGAATATGTGACTAACACACTGAGAATCGCTCTGGGAAATCAGATTAAAAAATGAATTATTTATAAGGACACGGAGTGCCGGTCTGATGGGGCAGAGAATGGAAGAATACACCTACAATACACTCTAAACAACATTACAAGTTTGATCATGACACTTCCTTCTGCAGTTATTCATTTTTATAATCCTCACAAATGTTCTGCTTTATATCCAGATATTGAAAATATGATTCATGGTAAAATTGCATGCTAAAAGTGTTTTATTATTTTTGTTTAATGATGTTACCTGCCTTTCCCCACAGTACAAACTAAACGACAGTTTGATATATTTCCAGGAAGCCAAACGCTGATCAGTAAATTCACTTTTGTTGCTATTTATATGTCAACTCTCCCTGATGTGTGACTCTCACTTGATTTTTATATTGAAATACAATATAAAAATAAACATCTATTATGAATTGATTTTAAAACATGTGGAAGGAATTCAAGAAATTTTTTCAATATAATAATTCTCATTAATAAAATTGTATATAATAAACCCGAATATGTAAATAAATCTGGTTGAGAAAACATACTGGATTAATTCCATTAAATATATGATAGAATTTGATGTTTTATTTTAAATAAATAATATATATATATAAATATTTACAATAATATTACCTGCAATCCTGGGATTATAAGAAGGATAACAGCTCAAAACAAGCAAATACATTAAGAACAATAATTTATTATGTGTCAGGATCATCACTGCACTGGCCTTTATTGTGATTGTGTCCTCAAATACCAAGGTCAAAATGCCTTTCTGTGTGTGTGCGTGTGCGTGTCTTTTACATGAACACACAACGCCCTTCAAACATGTCTTCTCCTTGTTCATTTTTTCTTAGATTATCCTCATTCATTCTTGATTCAAACTCCTGCTCGGTTCCTCTTTGAACCCTGACTTATTTTTTGCAGATGTTTGCTGATTGGTTCTAATTAGCCCGGCATCACGGTCCCACATGACCGTTTTCGTGCCGTCAGCGTCACCGGGACTGCCGCTTCGACACTCCTTCCTCTGCATCTTATCCTAAATATTTTAGTTTCTTGAACAGATATGGCTTCTATTGTTGGTCATTGTCTTAGTTTCCTTTCACTCCCTCGTTTTGGTCTTGCTCAAGCGGCTAGAGCCAATGCGTCATGGAAAAGCGCTCAGGTGTGTGGAGATGTGCCAGAGCAATGAGTCTTATCTGATCCTTTGCTTCAGCGCTAAAGTTGTTCATTAAGCGCTTCCTTCCCCAATCTTCTCTGCCATTTCATACCTTTCTCTTCTTTTTAAATTTTTGCTCATCTCCAATTCATACATTCCCACACGAGTAAGCTCCTGGTCTCCTGTTCCAGGTGTGGCGCTTGTGTCATGCATGCAGTCACAGGTGAATGTGTGAGAAAGAGGTCATGTCAACACCTCTAAGCCCTTTGACACCCCTTTCCCCTCGTCCTCAAGGGCCAAACCACACATTTGGCAGAGCTGGGGGAATGCTGGGGAGTTTCCACTATGAGCACATGTGGAGATGAAGTAGAGAAATACTTCACATCTTGAAATAACCCTCTCCTTAGTTGATTTCTGTCTTCTAGCCTTTCTCATAAGATTATTTTAGGTGCTATGTAGTTTAACTTTTACAAGTCCCTGAAAAACGTGAATCTGAAGCTGGCTGCAGTGGATTTTAAGTGAAAAAGACCTGTGAGCACTTGTTTGCCTTGTGGACTTTCCCGCCCCACCGGGGCCATCAGGAGCACACTGGAGCCCACTCAGATACGACGCCTGCTTCAGAGCTCAGGGCTCATATTCAGCCAAGATCTCCAGAACCATATAGGTGTGTGATGGGAGTGGAAGTGAGAAGGGGAAAGATGGGAAGGATGAAGGAGTTCTCGCATCAGCAGAAAGTTGTTTTTCTGTGGCCTGGGAGATTTTTTTTCTAATTCTAAATAGGAGTGGGATGGAGAGGAGACTTGAAGTGGTCCACAGCCTGGAGAAACAGAGGCAGGATGGAGGGGGGAGGTGGATGCTGGGAGGGTAGGATGCATGAATCTGTTCTGTTTTTGGACTTCATTGAGTATTGAATGCGCATGCCTGTTAATGTGTAATTGAAAGGCTGCATGTGCTGAAATGCATTAGATGCATTCCAGGAAATCCATTGTCTAGCAAGGCAAATTAACCAGAGCTATGTCTATAAGGGGGCACTTAGCAGAATGCCTCTTTAGCCCAAAATGCCATTCACTATGCTATTGCACAAAATGTCTCCCTTCAAATATTTTATTCTTGTAGAACTATCAAAGTTATGCTTGTAAATAATATGTCTGCTCATTAAAATGTCAGAATTATAGCCAAAAACACGAGATATGCATAAAATATATACTTTTAGATGGCCTTAAACAGCTTTTATTTCATGCGGCTTCTTCTTAGTCATCATCCTCTTCCTCAATAGTTGTGATTTCCTGCTTTACATCAGTCCTTATCACCATCTTGTTTTTCTACATTCAGCGTTGACCAGGGCAGGAGGAGATTATATTTTTCTGCCGTCCGTGAACTAAAACCAAGATCAGGAACCTCGAAAGTTCAGTTGAACAAAATCACAAGAAGAGTCAACAATTTCACTCCCAACTCTAATTTCCAAATCTCCACGTTGTACCCCGACACTCCAGAAAAAAAACTCTTGCTTGCGAAGCTTTCTCACAAATATTAGAGAAGACATCACAATGCCAGTTTGTTTTCTCAACACTGTGCAACCCTAATTTGAAGTGGATCCATGAGGGTACCTTTTGTGGGCATAAATATATCCAAGTATGCCAGTATTTCTGCCTGTGTGTGTGTTTGTGTGTGTGTTTGTGTGTGTGTGTGGCTGTGGTATTAATCTTCTTTGTCAGTGGAGTCCAGATGTAGGGCTCTTCCAGCAGCACAAGCCCAGACTCAGCAGTCTGCATTGGGCTTTGGGAAGTAGGCATGGGGTGTAAGTGGGAGTTTTCTTTTTTATGTGGGGTGGGGGTGGGGGGTGCCGCTGGTTGTGTTACTAAAGCGGGGGGCTCTGACGGAGAGGGCAAGGGGGACAACACACAGCAGATTAGCTAATGATATTAGCCAGAGAAGACCCTCAGGTAAAACCCAGTGGTTGCAATTAGTGGAGTTTCTCTGAGGTTACCCTGTGGCCCCTATTCACACACACACACACACACACACACACACACACACACACACGTATAGATTTATACCCACTGGCTTGTATTTCACACACATTAAACACCACCTGTATTAAGTACTGATGCTTGCCTCCTTCCCCATTAAATAGTAACCCCTCTCTGGTCTCTCACCTCCTGTGCTATCTGCCCAGTCTACCCTTTACACCGCTCCTCCTCCCCATTAACGCTGTTCACGAGGCCCCCTTGCTGCTCGCCCACTGTGAGAACAGACAAACTAACATGTTTGCGCCACAGGAAACACACACAGACAATCACTCAAAGAGGGCAAAACCGGGACCAACACATTCTACATCCACACGCAGAATCTAAAATCTCAAAGCAGTGGGGGGGGGGGTTGATGTAGCTGGTTAAGCTGACAAACCTCTTTCTCATGCTTAGTTGCCAGGACAGCGTTGGGAGGAAAGGTGTCGGCGTCTTCCGGTGATGAAAGATATTAATGTTTGAGTTGATTTCAGGCAGAATTTGTACGTTTTAACAAATTTAGTAATACTTGCTGTAAATTATTATTATTATTTTGTCACAGAATATAAATCACATTTTTTTTATTGTATTTTCTAATGATGAATGGATGAAAGATGTGCCTATTGTCTATTGACTATCTTTATATGTTTTCTGTCAGTAATTGGGGGTTTTTTTTTGGTGAGAATTTAACAACCAGATGATTAACCAGTACCAATATTTTTACCACTAGCCCAGTTTAATGAACACCCAGGTATCTGTTTCTTCCCCCTCTTTGTCCAGGACAAAAATGGTTTATGTTATCTCAGGTAAGTCATCTGCTAAAGTCGACAAACACACTGTTCTTACCGGTAGACCTCCACAGAGTTAAACGCGTGACCCGGCTGTCCTGGGACAAGCTGATGAATTGCAAGTGCTTTCAAAATCAACTTCTGGCTCCAAGAAGCATCTCTTTGTTGTCCTCGGCTTATAATTCTTGGACTGTTCATCCGTGTATTTTTTCATTTAGCGACCCGTCCTTCCACAGACTAAATTGTATTTTGATTGGGCACAAATCTTTCATGCAAATAATAAAGATGGCTTAAATGACCAGTTTTTACATTGTATGTGTGTATGAGGAGAGAGAGAGAGACGCTTTGAAAAGTCTTTCTCGGCTTGTCAGCTCAGTCCGGTCTTTCATATGGCCTTCCTTATTATAATGCTACTTATCTTATCCCAAAGGCCATCAGGCTGAATGATTAATTTAGGTACCGTATCCCTGAAGAGGATGGCTTCCCTCCTCTTGCTCCCTCCATCTGCAGGAGATTAAACTGAGACCAGCTTTACTTTTCTCACTCCTTCTGTCCATCATAGTGAAAAATAACCTTTTAGTCTTGTTCCTTAATCGCGCTGGCCGCAGAGCAATCAGACAGGAAATAATGGCTTGGCGTCCGGCTGTGAAGGCTCTCCACTACAATACCTCAAGCCTGGATTGAGGCGAGAATGGGAAGCCTCACATTAATGATTCCTTGTAAGTGTCATCTCTCTAGAAATAAAACTATTACATTGTCAAATCGCAGTGGAAATACATTTATAATGTTCAGCTTCTTCATAGGACGCCCTCTCGACTCAATTTTCTCTTGCTTTTTTGACTCCAGTTTTTCCATTCTGTCTTCATTTATCATTTACTATCTTCTCTGTTAGTTTTTATAAAAAAAAGTTTAGCCCCAACAAGATTGAATTGTAGGAGTGAGTCTGCGAGTGCATTTTTTTCCAGAGATTTAATCCAGTGAAAATTGTATCAAACTACACAAAGTTCTCTCATTTAGCTCTGCTGCTCTCTCCTTTGCAAACCAACACTATTCTCCATCGCTCGATCTCCTCTACCTTTTCCACTCCTCTCTCTGTTCCTGTACGGTTTGATTTGGTGTAAATTAATTGCTCCTCATATGGGAGACGGCACACGATTAGTCTCAATCCTGATAATGGCGTGTGGCTTGGCCAGAGGGAATACACTGCCAATTTGCTCAGGGCGCATCTGCCAAATGATTGCTGTTTACCCACCGCATCCCTCGAGAAGCGTTTGTCACAACGCCATTTCTTACATCTCAAGAATAGAGAGGATCCCAAGGCGGATGTTACCAAAGATACATACATGTGATCGGCTTTGATAAAAAGTCTCGGCAACCTATGGCGTGCAAGACTGTGCGTTTGGACTGAGGCGACTGACTTCCTGCATATGTTTTTTAATGTTCCTAATTTTCGCATGATCACATATTCCCCCTTCCCCGAACAGTTTACCTCCTCCCTCTGCGTCCCACCTGCCTTCTCCCCTCAATCCCTCCCACCTTGCTTCATCTCTCCTCCCTGACACAGTGCGCTTTCTCTGCTGTCCCATTAATCACCCCTCTCTAATTAACAGGCCCACTGTTCCAAATCTTCCCAGTGCTCCCACTCCACATTTGGCCCAGCCCTGCTGCCCAGCAGGCGTGTGGCGCACGCCAACACACACATGCACAAAGCACACACCGCTGGAGTGCAGCTGGCAACGCTGGCCACTGCAAGAATTACGCTTGCAGGAGCAAATTTCTAAAGCTGGAATAATACGAGTGTCATATTCTTTCAAAGGTTCTGTTTTGAATATTGTGTTTAAGTGAAGTGAAGTGAAGGATTAGAAATAGTGTGAAAAGTTGGTTTGCTTGGCAGGACTGTCCTCTGCTCATCCTCCTCATGCATTCATTCATCACCCCATCACCCCATTCTCCCTTGCAATAACTCATGTATTCAAGCCTTCCCTAACCCACTGCTTACTCCCCCTGTGCTGGTTTCATTTCTACAACTGTCCTCACCCATCCTCCTCCTGTCTCACCTTTTCCTGATGCTCCCCCTTTTAGCCAGGGTGGCCCAGCAATGCAGGAATGCCATCTGCCAGCACAGCATGCACATGCACACACACACACACACACACACACACACACTGCTTGGCAAGGACAACTTCATCACAGGATATACCTATATCAACACTTCTGCCATGAGATCACAATAGTCTCACACACTGAGTAACACACACACACACACACACACCCACACACAGCACCTGATTAGTTGCATGCTTCATCTGTCTCCCAACAGGGGGAGCAGGGGAGCATCTGCCGGAGCCAAGACAGGAGTCTGAAATGAGACAACACAACAGTCACATATTGCCTAATCATAGACAAACACGGGAGAGATGACCGCATGGGTGTGTGTTCCAACATGAATGCACGTGGCGTAAAAAAAAGCGAAAGCAACCCAGCAATTACATGCAAATGCACATTTTTGCAGTAATGATCTTTGCCATTATGTGGCCTGTTGAAATATTGCAACGCCACACAATGTAAAATAGTTTCAGTTGTCGGACTGAGATCTCGTATTGAGGAACATGAGAGCAGAAAAACTGTAGTAATGCACTTAGTAGAAAGTGTGGATAAATGCAATAAAGTTGAAGCAGAAAATGCATCAAATGCGTCCATTAAGACTTTATTGTTTACATTATTGTTTTTATTTTTATTTGTGTGTGTGTGTGTGTGCTTAAAATTTAAATCAGGGAAGATACGTCACACCTTAGATTGATGGTAAAAAGTAAGGGGGTTAAAAGACATGGAGGAAAGTAATGTAACGTGTTTCCCCATTGGTTATATATATAATTCATTAAATCCATTTTAATCCTCTCGCTCCTGTTGACATTGAACAAGACAGAAACAGAATTGATGGCAAATGCAAGCAATTAGCAAATGAGCTCTCGGATGTGTTGCCGTGTCTGGTGCTGCGCCGGCGGGCTCAGGGTGGCAGTATGAGCGCATGCATATGGGGGTGAGGTGGGTATGGTGTATATGTGCATGTGTGTGAACATGGTGCGCTGCCAGGTGCGAGTGGGGGTCTGTGGCAGTATATTTATTAGCGGCTGTCAGGGAGGTGACACTTTGATGAATGGTGCAGAGTAATCAGGGCTGGGCTGTGACAGGCTGCACTCACAGCCTTCTACCTGCCAAACAGCCCAATCACACCCCCACAGGATGTGCACACGCACCCATACACATAGACACAGAACATATTTACACTACTGTACAGTATATGCACGTGCACAAATACCAGCGTGCTGTAAATATTCCACGCCACCAGATGGACTATGTGATCAAACACCCTTAATCCTCGCTTCTTTAACCCGTCTTCCTCAAATCATTGTAGATATCATGACCCATTAAACTATATGGCACACATTTTCATGGCGGGGAATGGAAAGTATTGGTCAGATTAATTTGAGACATAATGACAAAAAAGATTCAAAAATATATAAAACTTTTTTTTCTGGTTAGAGAGAAGGTAGCCTTCATTTGATCTTAACTCTCTTCTGTTACGCTGCAGGTCCCAGCTCTATAACTTTTGACGTATTAGTTGACTGCCGACTAACTCATTCTTTCCCAACAGGGTCAGATTAATGCTTGCTGTGATGAATGGGAAAATTCAGGCAATTTGCTAAAATCCTTCGAAAAGTTTTCCATTTTTTACACTGGCTTGACTCTATCTTTTCTCTGTCACAAATGCAATTCTATCTGTAGTTCCATACAGATAATATGGAATTAAAATTGTCCAAACAACTGCAAAATCAAGCAACTGTTATACACGCTGTCCAAGTCAAGAAACCACAGCAAATATTGTATTACAACTTAAACACAAAATGGAAATCATTACTTCTCAGTGAGCCTCTAATGCTTCCAAACCAGCAGGCAATGGGAGCTTGTAATCAAATAATTTCACTGAGGTTTGAGTTTCCAAACAGTTTTCCACTGATTCTATCGACAGACCACAGTCTGGCCCTTAATAAAGAAGAAATGAGGGGGGGGGGGGGGGTGGATGGAGAAAACAGAAGGGAAGAGCTGGGAGAAAATGACTGGAGGAGACACTTGAACAGAGAGAATGTGACAGAAGAATAACGGAGATGAGAAAGTAGGAGAGGAGTGGTGGAGTGTGTATCGGTTACACTTTTCTCTTTCCCACAGTGACGCTTGTCCGAAGCTGTTTATGTGGGACCTGCTTACATTAGATAGTCTATCTGAGAGTCCTCGGCTAAACCTCAGAGAGACCAGAGGCCTGGCTTGATAGCACCATCCCTCCCCTCCATCAGCTTTTCCTCTCAATGAAAATATATGTCCTTCCCAAACAATTTCGAAGTCCTAAAATTGCATTCTGCCGGTGCCAGTGCGGGTATAATTTCCCCTACAATCAAGTATAATTTTCTTAATAGTGCAGAGATCAGATTAAATTACAAATGTACACAGAACTATCCTGAAACACAGGGTTTCAGTGTCATTATTGCAACCTATTTACAGATTTAGGAAAATTCCTAAGTGATACTAAAATGTCACGTTAGGGCTGACATTTTCAGCCGTGGTTTCAGACTGTTCCAGATCGTCAGCGGCGCCTTGAATGAGATAAACAAAGAAAAGAGTTAAATGAACGTCCCTAATTGATGACTGAATGAATGGAGTGGAAGAGGGGATCGCTCTTGCTCTCTGTCCTCTCCTCGTCTTTCTCGGAGGAGCGTTCTCTGGCAGGTTGAGTGAACATTGACGGAGTAACACTTATTCTTTCTGTCACCCCAATGGAAATCAATCGGGCGGTAATTGCAGTATTTGACCCACTCTGCTGTCTCCGCCGTATCCCAGCTCCTCTCTGTCCATACATTCGTCACGCTGACCATAAAGATGAGCCAGCAGAGTGTATAAAATGTATTTTATACACTAAGCATTTTCCCCTAAACTTAACACTGGTTATATATTTCATTAGCCCTGGTGAAAATCTGAGAGGCAGACGAAAGACAAACAGGAAAAGGAGGAGAAGAGTGCGTGGGCAAAGTTAACAAAAGCAGGAAAGGGGGATGGTAATTAAGATGGAGAAGAGTTTACAGAATCGTCTCATTGCAGCTGCCATCTGCACGTGTGTCGTGCTTTCTTTTATGTGTTTGGGTTGGAGATGGCTGGTCAGATGGGTAATGAGTGACCCTTCCTCTCTGGCATGATTCTGCTGTCACACCGGTATTAATCTTCTTGCAGATACTCCCTCTCTGAACTGACAGTAGGCCTCTTGGGGCCAAACACACACACAAACCCACACAGACACTGACACACACTCACACACAAGCATTGATGAACGAGTGAGGTGGCAATGATGAATGGAGATGTTCTTAAGATCTGTTTAATACGTGTTCGAACCGCAGGGCTCCTGTGAGAGCAGCAGGGAAAGGAGAAAAGCATCCACATCTGCAAATAGACCCCGATTTAGGGCCCATTTGACCACATTTGCATTCCAAGACAAGGGAGCACCAAACAAAGCACAGGGAAGGGACAGCATGGGGGGGGATTCTATTTTTCACTTTCAAACATATAGTTCATGCCAGAATTGTGTCTGTTAATCAGATGGCACCGTGTGATAGGTTATAGCGGGGTCCTACCTGTTGAATGTGTGTGTATCAGTGGGTTGGTGGTTGATTGAGCATGTCAGACGTGTGAACATTAAGAATCATCTTGACAGTCAAGATGATCCAGATGGAGGTGGCAACCTGTTAATAATGCCGTACTGCACGTGCAGCATTAAAGCACTCATGCCAGCGCATTTACATTTTAACGACATTAACACAGCTGTCACCAGAACGTCGGCATCTTCCACACCAACTCATGTCATGTTTTCATTCCAGGTCCTCAAGGTTTTTAATAAGTTGTTATTTATTTCCGTAAGCACCAAACACACACCCCTTTGAGACTGCAGCCATATCAAAGGAAACCCTATGAAGTATTTCTGAGCTGTTAACGACTCTTAATCGGTTTAGCAGCAGTCAGGACGGCTCTGTGCATGAACTGCGAGGGCCCCTCGCCGTCATGCATCTTCTGCAATCTTATCGCCTCATCTGCCAAGCTGTTTGTATTTGTAGGTCTTTATCTTCTCATCCATTTTATCTCTCTCCTACTTTGTACCTGTCAGCTTCTGCTTCACCTCTCTGAAGTCCCTCCCCGTTTCTCTCTCTCTCTCTCTGTTAAGAGCCTGGTCATGGAAGCCTGGGCTCTGTGTTGTCTGACAGCTGCTGCTTGCCTTTTTCCTTTCTCTTTTCATCCTCTCCTCTCCTCTCCTCTCCTCTTTTTTTAAAAAACCTGTGTCCTCATTTCTAAACGATCTATCATGCTGGCAGGGCCAGTGGGGGCTTTAAACTGTGGGATTGGCACTTTCTCAGCTGCTGAGCTGGAAAAGGCGACTGCTTACAGACGGAGACGCAAACGGCGGGCCAGCCTGCTGCAGGCCGGAGGAACAGGAGGTAGCCTGTCTCAACACAGGTGGACTGCTGATACTCTCCCACCCTGTGAGCGTGGGCTTCTCCTGTGTGCGCCTGCACTCATAGAGCTCCTGTGGCGACCCAAACCAAACTCCACTTATGAAGGCTGTTGAGATGTTGCTGTTCATCGTGAAGAGCAAACGAAGAATCGACTGGACTTGTTTAAATCTGGCCCGAAGACAGTTCGACTCTGTTCTGAACTGAAGAAGCCTCAGCTGATGATCAACTGACTGTGGCTGATCAGAGCTCCGATCCCCTTCTCAGTTTCAAACAAAAGGCTTTAACGGAGTCATTTGAAGAGATTAATTAAAAAGAAAGTAAAAGGTTCAACCCCCACATGTGAAACAGGGTGTGTAGATCCATGGAAACTTGTCTACACCAAGTTGATAAACACTTCTCACATGGGAGTGAGAGGTGTCTGAAAGGACGGGAACTGCTGACAACATCTGTGTGGATGTGGATGTGGATGTGCATGCGCATCGAGATGCCACATTTAGCAAACATGTAGAGCTAACAATGTGGGGCTGTCAATGGGTCTTGTCCCCGGCAGGGGGTTGGAAGTGTGACTTTCTCAGACGAGCAGAGAACCTGCAATGACGCCTCATATCGATTTTGCACATGCACATGCACTTTAGAAAAACGTGAGCATTCCTTCATGTACACACACACACACATTGCACATGCATGCCCTGATATTAAATGTATGCCTACGCCAGTGATGACAATGTCCCCAGTAGGGCAGGACATGTGAGAGAAGTCCTTTTCTCACTCACTTGTCATTTATCTTGCTTTTCCTTCAGACCCCATCCCATTCTAAAGAAACTTATTTCAAAACTCCCTGTGTCTTCTTGCACCTGAGCAGGCACAGCATCCCATCGTCATGGCAGCTATAGGAGTGTGAGGGGATGCAGACGTTTGTTGAGGCGGGACAAATACAACCATCATGTCAGTCTCACTATCACAGCCGACGGTAGACAGACTCTGTCACCCCGTCTCACAGTTAGGTTATCCAACAGTGAAAAGACAAGAAAAGCCCTCTCCGCACACAGACAAGATGATGTCAATAACACTCTTGACATTCTGTCACTATTTGTAAATCTGAAATATATATTTCTTTCATTGTAAGACACAAATTATTTTCATCTTTTAAAGTCTGCCTGAACATTTTATTTTCTCCAGAAATATTCTCATTTCAAGTAAGTCAGAGTAATATTTCAAAGTCTGGAATTAACTGATTAAAACCAGCAAGTTAATGTCTGCTCAAGAGCATTTTCTTAGTACCCTAATATAATACTTTTTTTTCTTTTTCTTGTGAGTGGGTTTCTTGAACCTGGCTGTTTTGGGGTTGAGAATTTAAGGCTGCAGACTTGCTGACCTCTCATGGGCCGTCAGTAGAGGGCGGTCTATCCTCATTGGTCCAACTAGTGTGTGTGTGTGTGTCCGCGTGTTGTTGTTGTTGTTTCCTTGTGCTCTAATTACACCAAAGCACACAGACAACCTCCTTCTTTGTCTACCTCTCTCTTTCCTTATATGTATTCCATTATTTCTCCCAGTTATATAATTTGGTGAATGTAACACTAAAGCCTTTGCATAATATTTGTCTTCTCTTCCTGTACTGCTTCTTTTAGTTCTGGAAATTTACCCAGTAAATAAAATTATTTGGAGTTGTAATAAAATAGCTGTTGGAGGTTTTGTGCAGATAACTTTGAGAGATAAATGAAGATGTCAACTGCGGCATAAAAACTGTTCTGATGTTTCTGTGTTGCAGATGAATAATAAAAAGCAAAACCAGTTACATTTATGTGATTAAATGGACTCTCGAGTACTGAAGTTCAGTTTCTTGTTTATTCAAAGGAACATCTTTTTCTAATTTTCTGGCATCTGCCATTACTTTTTGCAGAACTTGCAGACACGTTGATTTAGATGACCTGATATTACTGCCACATCACTCTTCCTCAATCTCTCTGACTTTTTCATTTTTGAAAAGCAAAGCCTGTAAATGGATATTATGGGATGTAAAATTTCAATCTAATGTTATTTCCATCCCAAATGTGTGAAAAGTATAAAGCACAATACTTAAATCAAAATCTTTAAAAAAAAAATCTTTTCATTTGATGCTCCGTTTTCAGGCGTTCACTTCCCTGGACACACCTGTATTGATGTTATTTTCTGTGTGATCAAAGGAAAGGTTGTGTTTGTGGGTATATGTAACACACAATGTGCATGTTTACAGTTATTAAGTTGCCAGCACCAGGTATTATTAGTTATGTTGGAACAATTTATGTACAGTTTTCTAGAAGACTGCAGTTCAGGGAATAGTTTACTTCACTAGTTCAGCAGAGTAGATGCATGTGATATTCTGAATCATTCAAATGTCTGTAAAACAGTTTTTTTATATCTAAGATATAAATTATTATTCTCATACTCATAAAATATTTCCCTGATTTTGATCAGACCACGCCTCTATTATGCCTTTATGCCAGAGTATTAACCAGCCCTCATCAACCCGGATCGCACTGGTGTTGATATTAAATATCGCAAACCGATATATCCTTGTGAGATGCCGGTCTTCAGCTGTGGAGTGGGCTAACGCTTGCGTGTGCATATACACACCTTGCCATTCAAATGAATGAGTGTGCAGGGTATAGATCTATATAGAACATCATAGAAAAACAAATACGATTCGAGTTACATCTAGTATAATCCAGTTTTCGTATTTTAGTCTGAAACACATGAGCTGGATAGACGACTCTCCAAATGTCTATGTCTGTTTCTAATTTTAACTTTTTTCCTTATTTCTGGAGGAGCAATGGCTGCGTATATTCTGGACTCGAGATTAGAACTGTGTGTGTGTGGGTGTGTGTGTGTGTGTGTGTCTCTCTGTGAGGTAATGTTCGGACTGCCATCCCTTAGCGTAGTCCGGGAGTGATGAGGGGAAAAATTGGATATAGATTGGCACTCAACTGGACAAGAGAGATGGCACAAAACGGAGAGTGTGTAAGGGGGGAAAGTGAGGTTAATGACAGTCAGGTAATCTCTCTCTCTCTCTCTCTCTCTTCCCCTCTCTCTTAGGGTATAATCAGTTTCCTCTGTCTTCTCCCAGTAGTCGTAATAATTGTTAACAATTATCTTCCATCGCTCCCTCTGCTGCTGTCCCACTGCTGCTGTCCCACTGCTGCCCAGACTGCACTGTTTCCTTCCTGTTCCTTCCGCTCCTCATCCAGGTGTTCCTCATCTTTTCATCCCAACACACTCAATATAAGTTGAATATCACGCATTTTCTTCCCCTTAATTAATGTTAAATCTGGAAGCAGAGCTGTCTAAAAAAAATGATCACAAGCTAGATGAGAGGCACGGGAGACTCCAGGAAGTCTGTCATCACCTTCTGTAACTTTCATAATCACAGCCACAACAAACTCACTAAAATGATATCTAATTATTTCATACATTCTGATTAATAATTGAATTATGAGGGTTGAAGGTGGGCATGTTTTGTCAGCACAGACCAGTTTCCCATGTGTCCAGTATTTCTAAGATGCTAAGCTAAATGGCTGCTGGCTATATGACAGTAATTGAAATTCAGCACTTGTGTGATAAATGTTTTACTACTCCTTTGAAACTCAAGTTAATACAAACCTCACATGCCTATAATAGACCAGGCTGCTTAGATTATACCGGATCTAACTGTATTAGATCAGGTGGGACCTTATGATTCACCCAAGGAAGCGTGTTTTCTCCCATTTTTACAACTGAAAGGAAAAGTTTCTGAATTTAATCTGTTAAATCTTGTTTAACCCCAGGGAAGCTTTTTTTGTATGTAAGTGTGTCGTCTTTTTTTTTTTTCATCTGAATTTCTGTGGGGTCATTGTGAGAGCAAAATTGTGTCACTACTCACAAGCATCTTTCTTTCATTAAGCCACACAACACTGTCTTGTGGTAAAAACAAAGCCAGAAACTCCGTTCAATGGCAGACACGATAAAGAGATTTGCATTCATCAGACGTAATGTGGTTTGTGGTCATTTTGGTTTAAAAAAAAAGATTGTATCTTGGCACTCAAAAGATTGTATCTTTTTTTTGTTTGTATAAATGAAAATGGCAGTCCTTATCCGAGCTGGTGGTGTCGCCCTAAGGATGGCAAAATCTTTTAGTCCGTCAGTCGAGCTACTGCTTTGGCTCGACTCTCATGAACCCCACAACATGACACCTGCTCTCTTTGGTGACGCAAGTCTTGGCAGTTTTGGATGTACTTTACACTATTCTTTACCGAATCTAATTGAAACAGCATCCTACTCTGAATATTCAGCCTACAAAAATGCCGTCCAACAGAGCTGTGGCAAAAAAAGAAAAGAAAAAACCTATATCTTATCATGTTTATCTTGTTGAACTAACTTTAATTTATATTTAAATCATGAACACATTTTAGTTTGTCAATTAAAAACTAAAGGTCACAGTCGGAAGAATGACCAGCATTAACAATTTGATCCCAGAACACAGAAACCTACAGCTCGGTGCATTCCGTGCATGCAGTTGTGCTCTCTGTGCACGTGTCCAGGACTGAAGTGTGTTTCCAGGCCTGCTAGGTTGAAGCCCAGTGCCGTCAATCATGCGGGGTGGGGTGGGGTGGGGGTGGGGTGGGTATGCAGATACTACTAGCTGTCAGCAGACCACAGGAAAATGGATGCCTGAGAAAGCCATAACTATGATAAATTTACTCCTTCAATTCTGTGAGTAGCCCCTCCTCTCTCTGTCTCTCTCTCACTAACACATCCTGATAGACATGCATGCAGTTCACTCACAGACCGCCCCCCCCCCCCCCCTTCCTCCTTCCAACCCCCCATACACTATCTCTCCCAGACCCACTCTGCTCCACCTGAAGTCTGTGAGCCGGTGACTAATGTATGCGGTAAAGCTGCTCGCTGCTCGCCGGCCTCCCTCCACCCGATCAGCCCATCTATCTATGCGTCTGAGGCTGCGTTCAAATAAATTTGTCACTGCACGTTTATGAAGTATTGATGGCGGGAGAGAAGGAGATGAGGAGCGAAAGGGTTGGTTCGGGACAGATCAAAAGGTTCGGTTGATGAAGGAAGGAAGAGCCAAGTGTGAATTGGAGGGTTGTCATAGTTGGTAGGAGGCCAGGTGAGGTTTAAATAAAGACATAAAGTTTCAGAACTGCTGGGAGATGTGAACTTATTTCAGATGTGTCCGCAGGGTTCTCATAGATGGAAGCTTCAGGCCGTCAGAGAACATGAAGATCGGTCAATGGAAAAGTGAAACATGTGCTCCAAATGTAAATATCGATTTTATTGAAATATATTTACAAAAAGTTGCACATCTCAGGGGGGATCAAACCAAGCTTTCCTCGTGGCTAGGTATGAGGAGAGGAAAACTGAGCATTTGAGTTGGCCTGCAATTAGCAATTACGTCAAGAAAACTGCAAACCTCCAGTATTCACAAGAATGTACTGTTCTTGTTTCAGCTGCACTAAACTTCCCTTTGTCCTCATTAGAAGAGCGGTAATGAGAGGGGCCAGACCCAAGACGTTTTATCCCACAGAGAGAGCAGACTCATCAGAACAAGCTGAACTTAACTCACACTAACACAGAACAACTCATGTCCATTTGTGTGTTTTTGTGCACTTTCTGCAGTACTTGCAAGAACACCAAAAATCACCAGCGTCTCAGCCGGGCAGCATAATGATTGGGAAGTGTCGTAATGCACGTTAGAAAGGGCAAACTTTGTGCAACCTGTATTATGCCGGAACCTAAATTATTGCCTCCAGTAATCCGTGCGTCAAGGTTATTGTCTATGGAATCTATCTGGGATTATTGTGTTGTGCCAATATGATAAACTCTTCACTGCCTGTTGTTTGGTCGTGATAGAATGAGAAGGTTGTCGGGAATATTGACTCATCTCTAGCTATGCATTCCTTCTTTTTCCTTGTCTCTCTGGTAAACACATGCTCCCTGCTTTATGCTCCCCCCCCCCCCCCATGATAATCTACATTATCCTTTGCACCCCATTCCGCCCACCCCAATGTTTTCCGTCCGTCTGCCTTTCCCCTCTGTCCCTGGTCCTATCAACAAGATGAGTCACAGGCCTGCTCCTGTCAGGGGCTAAATGTTTAGTCATGTGCTTTTAGCCCTTCGAGCACAAATGCTCACGGAAAAGAGCTGCAAACTGGCCAAACACGATGATGCTGGAAAGTTCCACCCTCATCACGAGCGGCCCCATGCTGTTTTTGGTCAGAGATAAACACAGCATCAACAACACACTGGAGACATTTTGTTCTTAGAGTGAATGCGACGATCCCCAAGGCCACGTGAAATGATAAGAGCAATGGATGATGTTAAACAGGAAATAGCGATGGAGTTATTAACCACGTGCTTACTTATTTGACTCTTTTAGTAAAAACACTTGCTTTTTCGCGAAAAGAAACGCAGCAGGAGCAGTTTACTGGATTTTTATTCAAGAAACAGAAGCTTAGCTAACTTTATTTACAGTTACAGTGGGATTTGGCAGTTGGGAGAAATCCTACATTGCAAAGTAGCAGCAAGAATAAGTTCAGAAAAGAAATTGTGAATGTTCTGCTTGGAATGATTAGACAATTTTACAGCAAGTTTCAGCTCATTGTCAGACTGTGTCTCTGATCACAGTGTTTTCAGCTGCAGCAGGGACTCGAAACTCTGTGTCCTACTTGCTCTTACCAAACCTTAGACAGGAACAGTCGGTAGCGAGCTGGTGAACACGGCGCGGCGCAGCAGCTCCAGCGTGACAGACGGTATTATGGAGGGAAATTTGTTTCAAACAAAAAATGGATTTGCAAACAAAAATAATGGATTAAAATGTTTTTTTTTGCAAACATTATTATCTATCAACATCTGGTCCAATATATGCTTCCTGGAAGCTTGAGGATCAAACGGTTTTGTTATTAAAGTTGTTGTTACAGTTGTTATTACTACACCAACACCTAAGATTTACTAAGATTTGAGGTTTGTTGTTTGTTCCTCGGCAGCTGTATTGGATCAGCTGATTGAGCCACGCTCGCTCTCCAGTCGTTCTTCGCCTCTGCACTTTGTGATATTGCTGGAGAGAGACTGACTTTGGATGTGTTAGGTATTGCGTGTGTGACAATGGATTTTGGTTCATGGGTTAATGTGGCTGCCAGTTTGTGTGTGTGTTTCTAGTTCACTCGATTCATGTCACTGTGTGCTGTATATGGTAAGAAGTAGTGATGGTGAGATGAAGCCTCATAAGGCATTGAACCACTCGAGCCGGGTTCATTTCTCGAAGCTTCATGTGCTCACGAAACCACCTTACAAAAAATGCATGACAAAAGAATTAATTTATGAATGTATTTTTGTGAGCTTAAATTTTTCCAAAATGGTAATATAATATGGCAGGTTGTGCAATGGCCTGAAAATGGAATGGGCATAATCGGGCAGAGGACAGTGGAAGTGCTTGTGGAACTAGGAACAGGGCACAGATGATGCCTCATCGGAAGCTCACCTCTAGGAACACTGGGACTGAAATTCAGTTTAGTTGGGAGAGGACTTTTATCTTATTGACCGAAGCGTAGAGCTAAACAATTTTGATTGTGTTTTTCACATGAATACATTTTTTCTATTATAAATTGAATCAAACTATGTTGAGACGCCTCACTCACCACTCTCACATGTGTTGCTGACACCTGTCTTCTTAGTCTTCCTCCGATAAGCATGTCACCACTGCAATCAAGACCAACTAGGCCAGGCATGCTAATAAGTAGAACACACACCATGAATATTGCTAGCCCATGTAGCAGCACATTCTTTCACCATTGTCTTCCTCCTCCTCTTGTTCCTGCTCATCTTTCTGTCCACCAAACTTGCCTTGTCAGCTAATGATAATGAATGTGTAGAAATAGACAGACAGGCAAACATTAGATAGATAGATAGACAGACACAGGTATTGTACAGACGACTCGCTGTCACAACCTCACAGTGTTTCTTTCCGTTTCTTTATTTTATCCTTTCTTATTTATCCATCTCTCCCTCCTCCCTCAGATGACGGCATACGCAGACATCCCAGAGCGCTCCCTAAATCACTCTTTGACAGAAGGAGGGAAGAAAAGGGGAGATGGAGAGCGAGAGATAAAGGGGTAGAAAGATAGATAGGCAAAAAAGAGAGGGATGAGGGTTTGAGCATACATGGAATGAACCTATCAATCCAGGGGGCCTATTATCCCGTTTGAAATGCCTCTCGCTAGCAGACTCCTAGTTAGTGTGCCTGTTCAAAATTAATAAAACGACAGTCGAGTCTGGGCTGAGACTGCGACAGGCCTGGTTATTGATTAAGTCATGTCACAGGAATGGAAGGCTCTGCCATTAAAAGTACAAATTATGCAGCACGTTTAGCCATGCCTCTTATTCATGTAGCAGACAGGCAAGAGTCACTGGAAGAATGGAAGCCTGTCCCGTTTTCTTACACTGCCCAATATGCCTCCCTGTCTGTCTATTGTACGGCCCTTTTGTTGCATTTAAGATCCTAATAGTGTGAGCCTGTGTGAAAGGAGGACGCTAGATTGCCAGTGTCTGAAAATGGACTAAGACAAGACACAGCAAGACAAAGAAGAGCGAGACAAAGAGCGATCGCGACAAAGAAAAGCTCATAGTGGCGTGTAGAACACACAGTGAGTGAGCGATGCTCTTGAATAGATGATATACAGATCCTGGAAATATTTTTAAGAGCCAGAACTTCTAGTAAAAAGAAGCCATTTAATCATGTAACAAATTAAATGCTATTATTTTGACACACAGCCAAAATGGCACAGCTCCGCTCAGCCTGCAGTGTGACGACGAGTGATGGAGAAAAGGGGGTGAGACGGGGAGAGCTCGACAGAGACAGGGGCTCGGAGGGAGGTCGATTTAATTTGTCGGGAAGTTTGAAAGTTGTGAGCGTCCTAACTTGAGTTCTTGGAGTCAGCGCTGTGATGGAATAACAAGAGGCGAGGCTTCAATCAGCAGGCCTCTCGCCTCCTGCCCCCCCCCCCCACCTCGCACGGCCCTGTGGAAGGAAACGTAGGTTGATTTCCCCTTTTAAGTGTTTATGTGTTGAGGTGGTGGAGGGGTTGAGTGCGGGGGCAGAGGGAGATAGATAGGAGGGAAATGAGAAGATAGGTGGGGAGTGTCAATAATTTATAGTTCCCTGTGCGAGAAAGGGCAAAACGAGTGCTACTCGGGGAACCTCAGGCCTCCGTGAAGCTTAGTGCACAAGCTCTCTCTCTCTCTCTCTCACACACACACACACACACACACGCGTGCCGAAGTAGACAACCAGAGGCATATTTAAATGAGCAGTATTACATTCACAGCTGTACAGGCACACAACATAAAAAAAAAACATCCTTACTTCACTGGCAGGTCATTAATTTCATGATGTGAAGCCAGAACACGAGAGATGAGGATGGGAAAAGGCACCGTGGTGAGCAGCGGTGTGGGTCCCGATCCACCCAAGAACCCACCAAGCCCCTTAAGAAACCCATGTTTATGCATTCTAAAGTCTTTTGTTGTGGCGGTTGTTACCGTCGGTGCTTCTGAAACCCACCTTTCAGATGTGAGATGTAAGAGGAGGAGAGAGCGAGCGAGCGAGCGTGGCAGCTTCTTTGTTGTATGATTTATCACCGATCTGAAGCCAGAGGAGAGATCTCCGTCTTCTGCGCGTTTCAGATGGACGAATGCTGTCACTTTTGTGTCAGACGGTTGTCAACACATGCAGGATATCTCGGCATCTGAAACAGTTAATCGGATTCTAATCACAGTCAGTCAGCGGGAATGTGTACTTCTTACATTTAAAAACAAAACACATCTTCTTTGGAGTGTAGGTATAATGAACGGAGGGCAAGCAGACCAACGGAGGAATGTGAGACCAATTAATCTGTTAATTTGGGCTTTTACAGAACAGATGCCGGGGACCGAAAGGAAAACCTCCTCCTGTCTGTCTGTTTATTTCTATTTTCCCCTCTCCCTTTTTTTTTTAAGTACCTTTTGGCAATCCGTGCCTGTTTTCCTTTTTCCTCTTGGCTAAAGAGTCAGCCGTGGCTAATGGCACAGTGTGGAGCAGGCAGACCGCTCCCTTGGCACAGCCTGCTGGGGGAGCAGAGGGCTTTAAGATGGCACAGAGCAGTAAAAAATGTTAGCTGAATAAAGAGGCACTGCAGGGAGGGATAAACCAGCTTTATGGCCCTCTGCACACACCCGGGTGTTTAACCTATTCTGGCTCGAGTGGCAAAATATGAAATGCTTTGCGATTAAAATCCCAGAAAGTGTGGATCATCTGAGCCATTTTATATGAGCATGCACTTACAGTGCGTTGCTCCTTGTGACTTTGGGCTGGTCTTGCATCCGCCCCTGTCATGAGGTGCTGGAGGAGGAGTGTTGGAACAAGGTAGCGACAGAGGAGTAGAGGAGCAAAGAGGGGGGGGGTGAGAAGGCTGAATCAGCGGGAACCTTCGCTAATCACTGCAGCTCATCTGTTAATGGAGTTAATGAAGAATGGGAGCAAACCAAATGCGCTGAGATGAAAGAAGTTCCACCACACTGCATAGCTGCTGCTCAGTGTGTCTCCGCCACACACACACACACACACCTACACACACACACACACACGCACAGACACAAATGCAGTCATGTGAGCACTCCGGCTTTCAGCTCTTTCACATACACCCTTGCTGTCCCACAGTGTTCTCCATATTTTCAGCACCTATTGACATAAAACACTTTGCTTTTGCACCTACATAGACTGCTGCGCTCACACTCACCCCTTTACACTTCTACTCTCGCATCCATGCGCACAGGCATGCTTTCCTCGCCCGCCCTCCATGCGTATGTCTCTTTATGTCACCTCATATAGTATGGGGCCCCCGCCGCTCTTCCCTGGAGACAAGACGCACAGTGATTCCGCTACATGGGAGCTGCGGAGAGATATTCAGTGGCGCCATGCAGACCTCTCACCCACCTGATAAAGCTGATGGGTTGACAGACAGACAGACACACATACACACACAGACACTGCTCACTTGTTACACGCTCAGTAGCTATCAAACGCTTGTTATTGACACAGAAGTTATTGCTCAATCACGACACAGATTTAGAACTCATGCCATCGAGCAAACATTCCATCCAATACACCTGCCTGCTTCATCAGCTGATGCACCATCCAGCACTTTGGACAGCGGTCCAAAGTCTGGTGTTATGTGGGCGCATGCAAACAAACTAGTGTAAAATACATCCAAAGCAAAATGTATTTTACTTGGTTCTAACTGGAAATTAAAGGCAAAAATTGTCAGTTGATGGTACAATAATCACTCAAGTAGAAGAAACCAAACTTCTTGGCATCATCAGAGACAGCAGACTCCAGTGGTCTAAGCATATTGAATTAGTTACCACACGAAGATGTGCAAATGATTTACCTCAATCAATCTGATTTCACTGGTGATCATAGCTGTTGTTCTTTGCCATATTTAATACTGCCCAATGGATCTGGATAGATACAGTCAGATGTTAACTGCTGCTGCTTCAGGAAGTGAAGATCGAGCAAAATACTGTGATTCTCTCCTCTCATAACGCAGATCTTTATTTGAATTCCTTCAATCTGGCTGTGTCATCATTGCGACAGAGATATTCACTGACTGAGACATTTTCCATTGAAGTGTTCTCTGATGATGATTGTTTTATTTCTGCAATTTAACTTTAGCATTTCTTATATTGTAATATATCACTAATTAGCTGACACATACAGTGGCACTAATACATCTGGGATTGGCTAACAGTGGCTGATAATATTAGCTACGCGGTTTCTTGGTTTGGGCTATCGATCCAACCCAGCAGCGGCAATATAACAATTATAATTATATTATAAAAGAGTGTGACCCTACAGATCTACAATTAGTGGACATTTATTTATAAAGTTCCACAAACAAATAAAGTATTCCATGATTATTCTGTTAAATGGATGAAAAGAATACAAACTAATTCAGTTTAATGCACTTGTAATGAAAGAGTCTTACATCTTACACACCTACACACACCCCTACACACACACACACACACACACACACACACACAGCCTGCTGGCTAATCAGCTGTGTAAAGTACCATATCTATCTTTCAATTTCCCTCCATTAGGGCAGATGCTGGCTTGATTAGACTCTTAATCTCCTGAGATTGAGACATTAAAACATGAAAGTGATGCATTCACACATGGTCACACATGCCATACCTAGTCTGATAAAACCCGTCTGTCATAGCGACGCCATGTTTGTTGCAAAACAGCCGTTACACATTTGTTTCTTGTGATGAAACGGTTCTGTTTCGCTCATTATTGTTACATCATATTTTTTTTCTATTATATTTGACCTTTGTACCTCTATATTAAACTGGGTCTTTAGTAAAGATGAGATTCCCACAGTTTTTGCTTGGATAAGGCTCATTAATTAGATGCTAGTTGTGGCTGCTGGGCAGGAACGGAAGCTGTAATCGCCACACACACACTAACATACACACCATGGGTGAAAATGGTCTGTGATGGAGGTGGAAATTAATCCATTTATGGTCTGTTAAAGAGAAACAGATGTGTGTATGGGCATGTTCAATTCACGGAGCCTGCAAATTTGGGACCAGGGGAAACGGGGAGACTTTTTCTACCATCTTCCTCTCGTCTTTCCTCTCCTTTTCTTCTATCGCTTGAACCTCGAATAATAGCTTTTTTTTAAATTATCCTCTCAGAAGACACACAGAATCAGAAACATTCAAGAAAATAACACAACATCTTTTAATGATTTAAAAACATGACCTTAGTGCAGGAGGAGCAGGTGGATTCAACAGAAGAGAAAAGATGTCTTGAGTTCTGGGCCATTTGCTCCAAGGACAATAACCCCCATCTTGTTTAACAACTCACCCGGCAGGGACTATTACATTCATTTTAATTGGCTTCCACTTAAATTGCCCAGGTGGAAGGAGGGGGTCGCTTTCCATCTCCTTATGTTCTTAAAGTTAGCACTACTGGAATTTGTTTATAGTAAAACTGTGCAGTGGGCAGCTTTCAAGATATTCTTAAAATTATATTGGTGATAGCATAACCCGAGATCCTTGTGTAGTTACTCTCAATAGAATGCAATAACAGGAATAAATATAAGACAAAACAAATTGACACAGAGCTAGGCATTGGGCTCAGCTGGAGTCAAGAAGCATTGGAGAAAGCTGATGTTTGATGTTCAACTACCGCAAGTTATCTTCTGCAATTAGTGCATCAATGGTCCACACATTGTCCTGAACAGCTGGGGGAGAGAGACCAATTGGTTTTGAATGCTTGGGTGTTTAAAAAGAGAGAAATAAACCAGCACACCAGCGGGTGTGTCCTCTGTGGTAAGAGAGACGAAAACGAGCCACACAGGAGTGGGTGGAGAAACTAACGGGGAATGGGGAGTCAGGCGATCAGTTAAGTGTGACTAGGATGGTCGGCTCCACTGTCATGCAGCCCTGCGAGTGATTTTGCTAAGTGAACAGCAATTGTACCAATGAATAGTATTGAGTCTTATTCATTACAGTTGCCAAAGAGCAACGCCATGCTTTCATTAACCCTTGTCTACCCTCGACATTTTTCTTTTCCCACACCTCTCTCTGCTATTAGCTTTTAACGTGTCTGAAACAAACTCTTTTGGGTTTCATGGACAAGGTGGTCATATGCCCCCCTTTTCCTTCCTCTTTTTCTCAAGAGCATTTCAATCTTTGTGTAGCTTTCAGACTGTCTTCCTTCAACCTTGTTCTTTTGTCTGAAACTATAGCGTCCATGCATTGTCTATATGATTATGCAAATGTCTGCAGGCACCACTGAATTTTGCATCTAACAAGGGCAGGGAAGTATGTCCTGTCCCTCACCTGATGAATAGAATAGAGGACAGGGTGAGGACATCAGCGATTACGGGGATTCAGAAGGCCTCACATTTGAGTGCAGGGATTCCCCCCAGCCTTCTCTGACAATGGGACAGGAAGGAAGGTGTTTGCCTGCTGAAGGAGTGGGCCAAGCAGTAACAAGAGACAGGACAGAGTTACTTGGGAGCCATGCATGGGGCAGAGGAGGAAGAGGAGCACATCACCTAATAAATCCCACACAATGCATAGTGTACCTTAGATATTGTAGCACACAAAGCCAATACACACAACTTTGGCACATGCTTCCATTCTTTGAAGCAGACACATTAAGTACCTAGTATGGATGTCTTAAATTAGTTGTAGCCCTGCCTCATTTTGTAATTTTCTTCAGATCTTCAGAGACGTGACAAGAAGCAGACACAGGGAGTAGTTTAACTGAGAAATACCGCAGTGGAAAATAATGACGTGGATTTGTGGAGACGGATGAAAGTACTGTAGTTGAATTCAGCTCATGTGACCTTTGATCGACTCCTATCTCAAACAGAGATTTATTTTAATTTCTTTAATCTCAAGGAATCAGATTTTTCCCAATGTCTAAAACCGATAATTCTGTTTGTGCTATTGTAAAATTATTGTTGGAGAATTATAATCTGCCACCTTGCATAATCAAAATCGACAAAGTGTCCTTTAAGACTGTTTTTTACTTTCTCCTTAAAGTTTTAAAGTATTTTTATCTCCCCCTTTTCACAGAAATCATTTGTATCCGCCATTCTGTTTTTTTGCCCTCTGCAATGCCAGAGGAGGAAGTAACAGTGCTAAACCAGGCATGGGTGTTAATATGAGGCAAAACAAAGCAGGACTAGAAGACATTATAACCATGTCTTCAGAGCAGGCCACAAAAAACAGTTAACAACTAAATTAAACATAAAATAAAATATGCACTACAAAACCTTTACCTTCTGTTATTGTCAGTTGCATAGTAGATCAAGTGTCTGATACCCATCACTTCTTACCATGAGTCACTGTGCAAATTAAGCGTCAGCAGTGCAATCTGGCCTTGGGGAGGATGAGCTGCTTGTTCCTCCAAACTGAGGGGAGGTGAAAAGAGAGGGACTCTGCTTTGCTTGTAGAAGTTGAAATCTGCTGAAGGTCAATTTTTACATTCATCTGGTTTTTGTTTGTCAGTTTGTCATCAGGATGATAAAAAAGAAAAAACTCATACAAATTTTCAGGAAGCTTCATGATCTTGAAAAAACATAATAATATATTTTGCATACACAACAATATAAAAAGATACAGCTGAATTCACCATAATTTTATTGTCCTGATCTTGAATGGAGATATTTACCGGTAGTCATTTTCACATTCTGTGAGTGCTAGTTTACCCTATTCTGACAACAAAAACATTCTTCATCCTACTTCAACTACAGTTAGTTCAGACATCTGCTACTTTTCCACGGACAAGTCAAGTAGGGAGAGAATACAAAGAGGTATTTGCAACAAACAATATGTTTTTTGTCCAGCTGTACTTGGTGAACGGGTGTAGCGTTCGCCCAGGAAGAATATACAAAATGTTGGACTATACGTGAAGCCTGATGCAGACACACAAATTATTTTTCACTTTCAAAGAGGAGGATTTCCTGTTGGACGAGAAAGATAGACAGTGATCCTTGAAGGCTGAGTGTGAAGCAACTGGAATTCTGTTTGGAGTTCTAAGATATTTCAACTCTCAACCAAGAGGTTCAAGTTCTGGTGGGGAGTACAGACATTCGAACTCTTCTGAGGTCACTAACACAATAACAGGTTAGATGGTGTCAAATCTTAACAGCTGAGTTGAAAGTACTATGAGCTCATTGAAAACACAAATTATTTGTTTGGTAATGAGGCAGCATGTGAGTTGTGAATATTAAAGTCACTATCTTTACTCCTCACTAGTCAGTTAGAGCTGAAGAAAAGTCTTGGATGAGAGGTAAAACATGTTTGTTGCTTGCTTGTCCATGCATATAATCAATGAGTGCATTATTAATCTTGAGTATCCTATTAGTATATTGTAATTTTTGAACCAAAAAAGAACAAAGAATAAAAACTACAACAGAATATTTTGAATTAAAAGCATTCTTTTTGTCATGTCTTTCCGAAAAGCAGCCAGAACAGGAAGTTCAAGAAATGACTTTTTACCTTATAACCTCTGGCTCGCTCTACCTTCTGTGCCTGGAAAGGAAGAGAAAGGAGGAAATAAAGGAAGGAAGGGGAGACAGATAAAGAGTTCTTATCTAAATTGTCTTGGCCCTGACCCTTACAGCTCATGACGATAGATGCAAAGTCACTACTGTATCCTGACGTCTGACCCCTTGCTATCTGACCTTCAGACCTGCCTGGCAGTCTGCATCAGCCCCAGATGGTAAATAGTTCTAGAAAATGTGTTAATGTGTCATCTGATTACGCTGCGGAGGTTCTGCCAGTGTTATTACTCAAAGCCTGCAACACTGGCTAACAGAATAAGTCAACATGGTCTGTAATGGCAGTGGGATCATGAAGTAGTGAAAAGGATGACCAAAATGTTTTATGGACTGTGTGTTTGTTTGTGTGCGTGTGATGATTTCATTGTGAGAGACCTTTAAAGACTGAGGGCATCCAGAGCTTTCCTGCAGCTGGATCCTGTCTAAAGAGCTTTCCAGAATGATTCTCCCTCCATGACCTTTGGCACACTTTGTTGCATCAAAGTTATTTCATAGTTCACATATTATAAATGTCTATGTATGACAGGCTTCAAAGAAAAAAAAGAAAATAATTACACTTAACTCCAGAATGGATTCAGTATAAATAATACTTCTGCCAATAAACACTCACATATATATTTTGGCTTTTGCAGCTCATGTCTCACCTCTGTGCGTGTGCACGTATGCAATGGACAAGTCTGACTATTTTCTGAATGCATGCAAAATGATTAAACCATAAAACATGGTTAAACTTGAAACTACAAGTATTGTATTACCAGTTGTAGTCCTAAATAATTCTTAAATTAACATATTTCTTGACATAATAACGTTTACTGTACGTTTGAGTTACACAAATAAAAAATTTAATTACGGGTACAAATTAAATGATCAGATACTTACATTATTATGTATAAACATATGGAGAAATAAAAGTCTATAATGCATTTAATCTCTTTGATGGCTCTGAGTCTATTTTTTTTTGTATGGAAAATGAAACAGTAGCTCTAATAATTAGTGGTCCCAGCCTGAGAAGGGCAGATGGATGGACATTGACCGGATGGCTCGTGGCATGCAGACGTCTGACGTCAGACAGCAGGACCGTTCATAAACCACTGACGAGACAAGATTTATACGCCGTTAGTGTAACCCTGCAATGCCTCACACTCTGAGGTATTGACGAGAAAGTAGGAGAGAGAGCAAGACGGAGACAAAGATGTGCACGGACACACAAACACATGTGCAGACTTGAGGCTAGGCATCATGACTTACGGCCTAGTTCTTTTCCTTCTCTCCACTGTAGGAAGGTTTTTATTATGAAGACCTTCAATCCTTTTTTTTTCTTTGTCCCCTTGCTCTCGGACTCACTGAAGGCCTGTAACTCACCGATGTCAAAGCAAACACAGATAAACAGGCAAAAGCAAACGCACACACACACACGCACACACACACACACACACGATCAACAGAGACATAAGCACCCCCCACACTACCCTCTTTTCTGGCGTCCCCCACATTGCCACCAATATTTCTCATGAGCTCTTGGCCACCAGCTCTTCATGAATTTTTATTAAACAAAACTATAAGCAGATTGATTTCACACTGGCTGCTTTATTGCATTTTTATTTAATTCTTTCTCTCTCAGATGCTCACTCGCTCCCCCTCGCCCGTACTTCAGTTTCACTGCTCCATCCTTTCACCTCCTCTTTCCTTCCTGACGCTTATCCTGCACACGCTCTGTATTTCCTGCCTTTCTTATCCACCATCTCTCTTTTTTTTTTTACGCAGTCCTCCCGTCTTTCCCATTCTCTCTCGTCTGCCTTTCATTCTCTCAATTTCCTCAAGCTTCATTTTCCTGCCAGTCCCGATTTATGCTCCTGTATTAGTGGCCCTGAGGAGTGCCGTTGTTGGTGCGTTGATGAGCTTTGTTTTAGTCCTGGTCTGTCTGCGTACACACTCAAACATGTGGCCACGTTGTTAAAATCCATTCATGTCATGTATGTCATGTATTTCTGCTAATGGGTGTAGCTCTGAATTAATTAAGTCACCTCTCCCAGTGAGCTTCCTGTTTGATGATGTGCTGTATAACATCAATTTGATTAGAGAGCTTTATTAGTTTAAGCAAATATCATTGGTCCATTTAGTGTTACTTCAAAGTACGCTACAACCTTTCTATTGTATCAGCAAGTGCCTTTATAAAAATGTCTTCTCTCTGAGCAGTGACGTGTCATATTAGGCTATTGGGCCAGATTAAGCTCAAAATGGATTTTCTTTTCAAGGCTCTACTCAAGCAATAATACAGATTCTTCTTTTTCTTTCCTTTTAATGCTTATATGTTGTTTCATAAAAGGTGGCACGGTGGCGTAGTGGGTAGCGCTGTCGCCTCACAGAAAGAAGGTACCGGGTTTGAATTCGAGGTTTGCATGTTCTCGCCGTGTCTGTGTGGGTTTTCTCCAAAAAACATTCAATTTAGGCAAATTGATTTCTCCTTTGTCCGTCAGTGTGCGTGTGAGCGGTGGTCTATCTATGTGTGGCGACTCGTGCAGGGTGTACCTCATCGCTCGCCCTTAGTCAACTGGAATAGACCCCAACAACACCCGTGACCCGCAACGTAGATGAGAGGATTAAGGTTACAACAAAATGGATAGGTGGATGCTGTTTCATTTATTTGTGGCTATCATTTGAGCTGGATTCTGACTCATTTTTAAATATGTTGTCTTCCTTTTATTTCTGTATATTCTGCATCTTTGAGTATCATGAAACGCACTCCATAAATAAAATGTGTTATTGTAACATTCATTATTGTTCATATCATCTCCCACCCAATCATTCCTCATTAAAATATGATGCAGAACATTGTCAAGTGTTGTTCCGACGTTGTGTAATTTGTGAAGGTGTGAAACTCATGATTCATGCAGAATTTCTTCCTCCATTCATTTGTTCATCTCGATTTTTCTTTCATTCGTCTGTCATTTGAGGCAGATGAAATTAAGATAACTGACGCTCAAAAGTGTGTGTGTGTGTGTGTGTGTGTGTGTACAACGGAAATCAGTGCTTGTTCTCAATACAGCCAGAAGTGATGAGACAGAGTGAGGCTCCTGCTGGGTGTAATGAGGCTCCCTACAGCTCCACTCTGCTTCACCTAGTCTCCCTATGTCTCTTTCCCAGCATGCTTGTGTTTGCACAGCGCCACGCCTCACCACTAAACCACATGTGTACCAACACATTCACATATTTTTAATCCCCCCCCTCACCTCCCTTTTCAAATTTTCAGCGTTTCTTTTGCGCCATTGTGTTTTTTTTTGTCTCCTTTACTGCTCTGTCTTTTTTTTTTTTTTTAACCACTTCTCTTTGCTCCTCATTGCTCCTATGCGCCATGCTCACTTCCTCCTCCTACCCCCGTCCTCCCTCTCAGCTGGAATCCTGTGTAATTGGGATGTTGTCAACAGCACATTAGCCTGGATTAGCAGAGTAGTGACTTCTAGCTGGCACTGTTGACCCCACCATACTCAGGGCAAATAAGGTCATAAACAGCAGGGGGGAAGCCAGACCCTGCATGTGTGTGCGTGTGTGTGTGTGTGTGTAGGTGTGTATTTGACAAAAGGATAAAAAATACAGAAAAGGAAGTAGAATATTTCAGTTCATTTTTCAGACAAACTGGTCTTTAATCGTTGCCTATGTGTGAGTGACAGGGGATGCACTTTAAAATCACATCGGCCTTACTGTGACGCAGAGCTTGATGTGTGGTGCATGCGTTACGTGCAAAGACCCTGCGGAGTGGCAAGTTATCGCTCTGCACCCCCCCACCCAACAGTCTGCACCTGAACACGTGTGTTTGTTCCGTCCTGTCACAGTGTTCAGTCGGGGGGGGGGAGCATTGCAAATAGCATTGAGCTGAGACAGCCCTGAGGTGACTGTCTGTCAATCTCGGAATCACTGACACTACAAGGCCTTATCTCTGTTGTGTCTGTGTCTTGTTGCTAGCTATCTGTTGTTCCCCTTGAACCCCTGTACAGATATGGTCTGGAGTAACTGTCCATGACAAAGATGTAGGGAACTCCCTGTTTTCTTAAGGGACCCCCCCCCCCCCCCCCAAGTTAAGGACTGTTGGCTGCGAGAATGGAAAAATACCATACCTCTTATTTTTTTTCTGTTCTATTGTTGTAAGGAAGTATCTGTGGCCAAGGACGCCTCTTTCTAATTTTGTCTGTCTCTGTCTCACTGTCTTTGCTTTCTGTGTCTTCACACAGCTCCAACCCATCCTTGCCCCCCCCAACCTTTGTTTCTAAAACACTTTTTATTGTAGCCAGAAGCACCTGGAGCTGAGGAGAGGCACAAGAGAATCCTAAGGATACGTATGGAAATGAGCCCTCTGTCACAATACTCAACAATATCTCCTGGCTCCCCCCTTATTCTCCCGAAAATAGCGAGAGGGGAGGGGAGACGCTGGGTGGCATTGTTCTTCCTGCCTAGTTTTATGAGAAATTAATTAATTATGAATGAGTGAGTTAAAAAAGGAGTTTAGGATTCTCTTGGTGTTAACATAATTACAATTCTTCCTTTTTTAAATGAAGGGACGGCCCACATTCCTCCTGCTCCTCAAATGGGTTTTTATCGTCTTCAATTTGGAAAAGAAAAGCTGATAAAAGCCTTTAGATTGCTTTAATTTGGCATCGATTTGCATGAATCTCCCTCAGTAATTATCAACTTACCCCTCCTCCCTTGGATAACAGAAACAGTAGATTGTGATAAGAATGTGTGTGTGTGTTCATGTATGTCTGTACTGTATGTGCAAGGATGGGAGGTAGCTTCTATTCTCCATCACCCATTTTTCTATTTCCATATCTCATCCCTTGGTCTTTCATTGGGAGAGGCGAGCAGCGAGGGATGGCAGTGGTAGGGGAGGGGGAACAGAAAAATCCTAAATCAAAGCACTCAATTATAGGGCTGGAGTAATTATGGGAGCCCTTGAATTGAAGTGCTCTCGGAGGAGAGATGGATAGATATATGGATGATGCACGAGGGGCGGGACAGATAGGTAAATAAATGAATATGCCACATAGAAATACAATGTAGCCTCTTGGCCCGGGATGACATAAATACACGGATTAATCGATAGGCTGCAAACCATCCCAATGCAATTAAAAGCATATTGAGTCGAGTGGGCCACACTTGGGTTTGGAAGGCTACAGTGGGTCACGGTGCACCTCTGAGGGTCAGTCTATAAAGGGACTCCAGTCTCCGTGGGGCCTTTTGCTAGTCAATAAGACTGCCACCGTGCCACAGCTTTACTGATAATACTCAGAACACTGCCTGAAGAATAGAGTACTAACTATACTTTACTCTTGTGAAAATGCTTCTTTTCTCCATTCTCGATAGCTTTATGTAAAAGACAAATGTCGCTCTTTTCTTTGTGCTCTCACACGTACATTGATGTTTATTTGTAGCTGCTGTCTTCTTTGGGACAATATCTATCACAACAGCTGGGAAATGTAGACATTTTTAGTCTAACCTGCCCCTTTGGCTGATTGATAAACAACAACAACAAACTTGTTTTGGCATTGTATAACTGCACAAAAAAATAACGTATGAAAATGCACAATTTATTCAAGCATTCTGCTATTTTATCTGAAAGGCTAAAAAAGTTCAAATATGGAAAATACTGACATTCCAACGCTCTCATACATTTCCACACACACGTAAACAGCACTGAACTGACGATTGGGGACATTACTACGTCAATTGTTTCAAACCATTTTTTATAATAAAAAATTATTCATAATACTAAAAGATGCTTAACCTATACAGATTCTTTTTAAAAAAAAGCATCCTATTAAAGGTTTCAACAATATCATACATTATAAAACAAATAGAAACAGATGAATTAATTCTAATGACATTTTTTTAATAATTGTACATTTATTCTTATTACGGTAGTTCTATCAATTTATTTACTCTTTCTGTTGAACACGGCTCTAAATACAGCATTAGGACTGGGTGGGCATCAGGACGCGACCTTAATGACTGTCAACATGTTAATGACCTGAGAGGAGGTGAAACGCCTGAAACTCCCCAACAGCCACTTAAAACGCACGAAGACTCAGGATGAAACGTCAAACATTGTCAACCATGAGCTGATGTTTGAACATTTTAGGACTAAAATGACAGTTGATTGAGAATCTACAGAAACATTTTGTTGTTCAGTTTGAAGAATAATATCCACTTTGTGAAACACTCTCCATGGCAAATTCACAATTATTTGGGCCTTTGTATAAATTTGGAAAACTATATACAAATGTCACAAATTCTGCTAACTCTTATTTTTAACCTTATTTATTCTTAGTGTTTTTCTGCATTAACATCTCCCGTCATTCCAGAGCCTTCTCCCTGCACTCAATCAAGTTCATCGCTTTCACCTGTGTTTCCTCAGTCACCTGCAACCTATTGCTCAATCAGTCTCCAGCCTACATAGACTCTCGTCATTGATTTCCCACAGAAAGCAGAAACTAATGTTTGCAGAAATAACATATCATTTGCTTGTTAGCCAGACTCGTTGTTTGTGCGTACTGTCTGCTTTAACACTAAATGGATAAATGGATGTGACACTACTGTACCCACAGTACAATGTTGGGGCCTATGTTTGTGATACTTCTGCCTGGACTGAAGCAAAGATGCTCTCAGCCTTCCGATTTGCTGGCATCCATTTCCACTGGTGTAAAGTCAATTTCTGTGGAAGGTCAGCAGCCCCACATGCACACTTTGGCATCTGTTAGTTCGGGGAAGCGCCGTGCAGCAGGTTGCTCTCAGAGAGAGTGGATACATGTGGATTCACACAGATCCACCGTGTGTGATTCCGGTATTCTCATTATATTCACTTCATCATAACACACACTCACAGAGCAGCACCATAGCACTTCTTCTCATGCAATCATTACTCCATCTGCTTCTCTCATTAATTGAACTTTTCTCATCAGTGTTATTGGAAAGCAGTGGTTAACCAGATTTTTTTTTAAAGCTGATTAATCATCCGATAATTATTATACTGTACATACACCGAAAACCTCAGTTTAAATGATAATTGTAAAATATTTTCATTGAGAGCAGCTCTTGAGTGCTTATGAGGCCACATCTGTATTTCACACGATAATTTTTTATTCTCATCAGTGGGTCTGGCAATGCGGAAAGAAAGAAGTATTTTAAATTCCAGAAAAAAATGAAAATCAGGGGGTATTATTTTGGCGACATAATCATGCCATATGCACAAGGAAATAAAATGTTTTGGGGTAAAGTTCTGACTTTTGGCTTTTACCACACGGAAGCAGCAGAATAAAACAACAACCACTTTGTTTATGGTAAACCAATTGGTTGGTTTTCCATGCAGTTTGTGGAAAGGAAAGGGCACAAGCCAAGGAAGGTACAACTTGGGATTCAAGGAATCTCTTTGGCATTTATTAACGCTTCCTCAAATGAGGAAGGACTTTAAAACGTACTACTTGTCTGACTTGATTCGATTACTGTGCTTGGTATCAGGTCATTTTCTGCAGGTCTTTCCACTAAGGGGGGGAATAAAACTGTCACGGAAAGGTTTCAACTCAACACTCGCCTCATCAGTCTCATTAGCTATCAAAACTATCTCCACCTCCTCAAATCACGGTTGTAGTTGAAAGAGTTACAGCCTCTAAGCAGCTTGGCTATTTGAGTGTGGCAGCCATTGATTGGTGCTGTGCACGATATCCTGCGTGCGCCAATGATGCAATGATCAGAAGTGATCGTCTGCGACCAGTCAGTGGTTTGTAATATTTCATGCAAACTTTTAGTATCTGCTCAGCCTGCTTGGAACCACAATGGAGGTGGTTCTAAGAGAGTGGAACCAGGTATCGGGTACCTTGGGTTGAGCAATGGAAATCGGGCTTTAGTTTGTTTTGTTTTTAGTCTCCTCCTTTAAAATATATCTGTGCTCACCAACGGGATGTTATTTTGCATTTCTGCAGTTTGGTCCTGGACAGGTTGTGTGCAGTGGAGTTTGAGAGCTTTCTATTGAAAGCAGCTGGCTTCTGTGGCAGGAACCAGTCAGATTAAAAAAGAGCTGATCTGCAAAGCCTGTTTTCTGTGGGCTCATTTGTTTCCTTCACCAACAAGGCAATGATTTCACACGTCTGCTTATTTGTTTGCTATTTAATAGCATGATGCAAAAATAATACTTCTGCAACTTGGAAGAGAGCAGATGGAATAAACTTAAACTTGTGCGCCACATTTATGTTACTTAAATTACATTGTTCTCGTGATTTTAAAATTAAAGTTTTATCTATCCAATGAAAGGAAAAAAAGCAACAAAAAAAAGTTGCCTAATTTTCTCTTAGTTGAACTTAACCTTGCATGTCCTGTGATGAGACATGGAAACAGATATTCTGGGATGTTTCTTTGTTGTGTTGTGTGTGTTTTTCCTTGTGAGTCTGTTTCCCAGCTGTGTGTCTGTTCTTGAACTCTCTCTCTCTCTCAGCCTGCGTAGAGGACATGATCCTCACTGAACACAGACTGATTGATTATCTGACCGGGTGATTCATTGGTTTATAAGAAGCCTCCTTTACATTGCAAACTGTTAATAATTATCTCCTCACATTATCATCCCATCTTGAAGAACAACCACGTTCTTCATATGTCTCTCCTTCTCTGTTGCTGATTACCTTCCATAGAAAGGGGCATTTCAGTCTCCTGGATCATGAAGGACGTGTAGCAGCAGACTGGTAATTTTTTAATCTCTCCGCCATCTCCCATTCTTTTTTATTCTATTCTCTGCTAAAACATTTCATATTCTAATGGGTTCCAATGCACGCCACATCCCCTCCAGCACCTCTTAATACCTTTCCACAGATCCATCAAACTCACCAACAATATGAATTTATTACATTTTTCCCCTTCCTTTCTGCTTTTTTTTTTTTTAAACGTATCCTGGAATTAAAATGTAGCTTTTACATCCTCTTCCTCTTACCTCCATCTCTTCTTTGCCTCCCCCCTTCTTACCCTCTCCCCCATCCCCCACTTTTCTTTCTTTCATTCTTTGCCTGGAGGTTAACGCTAAACGTGCATCATTCAGCGAAAAACAAAAGGAGTGAATTGATTGGGTTATCAGCTGCTGCTCTGGTGGACCCTTTGATCAGAACTGAAAGCAGCGCTACATGTCAGAATTCTGCTTCAGCAGCTCTTTCTGAGTTTTACAATTACTACACGCCATGGCCACATCCAAAGTTTCCCCTCCTTCTCTCCCCCCAGTCTTAGGGTTAGGGCCTGCAGCGATAAGCATTATCACGGCTCTCTCTGCTTCCTCTCCGCTGAGCATCAAGCAGGGAGATTCAATGCAGTTGTAATTTCACTGCAGTTTGCATGATGCTCCTGTACTCAATGCTGGGTTTGCCAGCAAAGACTGCCGCCCCACCTCATGTTGACCTGTAAATGGCTAATTTCAGAGATTCCCGCTCAGCTCTGAGGTTACAATAACAATACAGACAAGTTCATCTCCAGATGCATTATCCTCGAACCAGGATAGAACAACCTGGAGGAAACTTGCCACTTCATTAATAACCGAGTCCCGAAAGAAGGGGTCAACAGGTCAGCATTGAGCGCTGCTGTTTGCTACGATCTGCCGTTCTCAGGCTCTGACATAACCCGGAAGGGCAAAGAAAACAATAGAGAGGGACAACAGCTCTATTTTGACTTGATGAGAGACAGGAGTTCGCACATCAGATTAATGTGTGCTGTATTATGGTAAATGAACAGTTGAGGAAACCACTTTGGGAGAACAATGTAAAAAAAAGGGAAGGGAAGTTCACTGAAAAAATAAATATTATCCTCAGGAGTTAAGATGAAGCATGCATGTACCCACGGAGAGGCATGGGTGCACTAAAACAATAGACCAGCCCCTTTCTTCTCTACAGAGAGCCTCAGGGTCCAGGCTCCTAAACAGTCACCTCGCTTCCTCAGTAATTGGCTGGCTTGGTACTTAAGGCCAACAGCTTTTAATAAGCAATAGAGGCAGGAGCCAAACTGACAATAACTGCTGCCCTACATCAATTATTGGATACATATCCATCACTTGCTGACTTATATGTGACCCCAGGCACCTGCCAGCTGAGGTATTGACTGGCCAGCTCTCCTCAGTGCAAGTGACAAGTTCCATTTGCAATCACATTTATTAAACGGCTGTTAGAATGAGTGAAAGTCTGGGCCAGCCAACATTGCCCCTCCAGCTTTAGTGCTTATTAATCTGAAAGCCGCCAAAGAATGGATAAATGTCCAAAGCGGATAGATGTGATGGAATGGTGGGATGTGGTTTCGTACTCCCGTGCCCACCTTAACCAATAGTTCATCCATCGTTTCCCACGCTGAGTGAATGGAAGTTGATTTGATCCCTGATCTACTGCTGGCACTTTGATAAATGCATGATACAAAACACACCACATCCTGGATGTCTATGTAGATGATTATGTAAATTGTGTTTACATTTACATAAGCCATTCAGATTTGGTTTGCGTAAAGTCACACTAACGTTTAGATTGTACACAGGCCTTCCTTTATTATGATATAAGGCGTGTGTGTGAATATGTGAGTGCTTGTGTTCATTTTATTTATGAATGTATAACTGATGGCTCATTAACATTAGCAATACCACTATGTTTAATAGGATATGCAAATCCATGTTGCTTCTGCAGGTCCAGCAGTTCATTTCGGGGAAGTAACTGAAAAATAAAGGCTGGGTATCCATCCAAAAATTAAGGGAGTGGAAGACCTGACTCATTGAACAGGACTGAGGTGAAATCAAGGCTGAACTGATTTTGCATTTTTTGAATTGGATATGATATTTGTATTCATTATGAATTTTACATTTTCTGTTAAGAAAATAACAAACATTTCTCTTTTCAAATAGTTTTCTCCTGCACTGCACAAAAACAGTCCTGACTCTAACTGGACCACCCCCATCTTAGGTTTTGTCACATCTCGTAACTTCCTCTGCACCATTATAAAGGAACTCAGACGAACTCAAATGCGGCTTGCAAATAAGATGCATGACATTAGGCACAGATTAATCAGAATCTTGTCCTGGTTAATCCGGTCATCCGTGTGAAAGTGCTAGAAAGAGGCCAGAACAGGAAAAGGAAGATGTGTCCCCTGAAAAGTGATATCCTCTTTTCTTTTCTCCTCATTCCCTCAATCTCCTGCTCTCCTCATTCCCTGTCCCATTGAATTATGCCTCCCCTAATTGGCTTCAGTGGCGCTTAAAGCAAACAGTTTAAATAAGTAAAAGGCACTTGGATGAGGAAGCAGAGCCTTGCAATTATTGGAAGAACATCAGTCAGAGTGGTGCTCTGGGGTTGTTCTTTCTCTTGCTCTTCCCTGTCTCAGTTGTTCTGTCCTGCATGTAGATTTTGTTTTTGGTGAGAAATTTGCAGGATATAGAGAAATCCTAGTGTTTGTGTGTGACAGACTGTACCGAGGTACCATTATGATGGCATGAAGGAGGAGTAATAGGCGGCTCACAGATGCAGGATCGCACTATTTAATCTTCTGTCTCACTGACATGTTTATAAGGCTGAACTTTCTAGAGATGGAGACAAGCTTTAGCCCCGGCAGCAGGGCCCCCGGGGCAGTCCTGGCCCTTTACGTCCCCTCCCACACCTATTATATACTAATTACAGCCAGTCCTAAACCATGCTTGCAAGGAGTTAATTTAGTGGCCCTTTCTACCAGTCTATATTTCACGGTGGGGTGTGCAAAGTCCTCGTGGGGCTTTAAGGAGAGGTGTGGAAGTGAGGATGAGAAGCTGGCTGAAATGGGTGAAGACTGCTTTATGTTTTGCAGGGGAGGGGGACAGAGGAGTGAAGAGAGAGCAATACACTAAATATGACTGAAATGTAAGAACTGGCAGAGGCTTCAGGTCAAACGGTCTGAAGCAGGGAATGAGGGATGATTGTGGACTGAAATATAGCAAAGCGATAGTTGACAGTTGTGATATATCCTGTTGGGCAGAGTTACAGATGCCGATATCGGCTGCATAGTTTTAATGAATAGGGGATCCTTGTTCAATATTTTTATTAATGGTGGTGGAGGTAGAAATAAAAGGTTGGGCGTTGAAGTGAATTTTGATATTGCAATGTCTTGCACTACATTGTGGTCCATCCATCCATCCACCCCACACACCTGAACGTATTGCAAAGCACGACTGTATCAGCGTTGTTACAACTTCACAGGCGTCACAAATCTGGGACACACTCACACCCCATGTCAATGCATTCAAACCGCCGCTGAGGCAGAAGAAAGTTGCATCAAGCCTGGAATGAAAACGCTGAATGGGGGTTATGTGTGCTCCTGCAAAAACTACAACTTTCTCTCACTGGTGCAGCTCGACCCTACCACAACTCCAAACTTGACTAAAGACCAAAGTGGTTCAAACACAGAATAAACATTTCTTGAAAGCCTTTTTTTTTACAACCTGAGGATGCAGCTGCCCCTACTGGGGCAGGTAAGAGGAAGAGATGCCAATGCTGACTGCCAAAGAAGGGCCGTAAAACAAATACTGTGCTGCATATGTGAGAAACACATCTGTGAAGTTCATGCAGTTTGTGTTTTATTCTGATATCTATTGTTGTTATTGTTTACACAACAAAAATAGGACTGTATATATTCATGTTTAATTATTGTACAAAAAGGATATGAATGTACTCACTGGCAAAATGTTTTTATTTTGGAGTGCATTCAAAAATACATTCTGCACATTTCTACAACCTGCTGTAGGCAATAGAAGCGCTATCATTTGCTAAAAGAATAAGGTTTATGATTTTTTAGTAGCTTAAGCATTAATAATATTAATAAACCCCTGCTCTGCTGCTATAAATAAACCTCTACTCTAGTAAAGAAACAATTACATAATGAATATATATATATATATATATATATATAGGTATTTCAACCGTGTACTTGTTACTGTGATTTTATCATCTGCTAACAATTGACATTTTCATGTGACTTAGGTTGGCAGCACATCAACTATTGAATTTTACATGCATTTTTCATTTCGCATTTAAAATTTGTTAAGATTTGGATTGGGAAAGATGACGATGGGAGCATTTGCTGAAAACTGATTGTCTGAGTAGAGTAGAGATAAAAGCAGGTATGGGGGGATGCACAATATATGGGCGTTGGGGAGGTGCGGGGCAATGGGGACAGGAAATCAAAAGACAAAAGTAAGATTTCTTAGGGGACAGGAGGCCCTGTGGAGTGGCAGAGAGGAGCTGAGGGAGTGAAAAGGAAAAACAAGATGGAAAGATGTGGAGACAGCAGGAGAGAGTCAGATAAATGCGATAGCAGAGGCAGGGTAGTGATAGAAAAGCAGATTCCTGCTCAGGGGGGTAATTAAAAGGCTTTCTTTTTATCTCTGTTAGTGACATTCTGGCACAGCATCCCTTGTACAAAGGGCACATGCTCAAGTGTAAATCCCACACACCGAAAGCTTCTGTAGGTATCTGTCCATATGTCTGCGGGCATGAGGAACTAGTGTGTGTGTGTGTGTGTGTTTGATTCCCCTTCCAAAGCTGTCCTGTTGGTCCATAAAGCCCTCAGTGGTCAAATGCTGGGATGTATTTGTCTAATCCTAAGAACCTTGGTGGAGAGGTTACACACGTCTTCAGATCTCTACTACTGCATTGAAAAAAAGATTGATTTGTGATGAAATCATAGATAGAAGTCCTACTCAGCAAGTTTCTTCTTGTGGAGACTGTCCTTCTTAGGGAGCTCAGTCTGATTGATCCTCAGGATAAATTATGTATTGGACTGATTTCTGATGAACAATATATCCATGGCGTTAGATATTAAATAGTTCAAAGGTGTGTTACGTAATGTTATGGTACAAAAATGGAAGAATTCTACTAACTATAGTATCTCGCAACATACGTTTTTGTATAAGCTGTGATAATATCCTGTGTGTGTGTTGTCTGTATATTTGACGCTCTGCTGTGATGTGACTCTCCCTCCAGTAGGGAAGCGGCCATAACTCCATCACCTTCTCGCTTATCGACTCCTTCCAAAGGGGATCAATACTGGAATGATGGCCCTCCTATGTCTTCTCCATCCATCCGCTGGGCCATTGAGTGTATGTTAATGTTATGAATTATCGAGAGAACAGTTAATATTGATCGACTGAGGATTATTGGTGGGCTGCGTGGCTGGAAAGGGAGGGTGAGGCGAGGTTTGGAAATGGTGGCCAGGAGGAAAGGGAAGGTCAAAATTCTGCAGAAAGGTTTAAGCATCTACGAAGGTTCCTGACCCCTAAAGGACCCGGGTCAGAGGTAACCTGGAGGGCAAGGCTGGCTGTTTCATGTTTTCATCCCCCACCCTCTCTGACTCACTGAATATGAGTCCAAAATGCTGACCTGGTTTGGAGCAGTCTGTGCCGTTTTGTACAGAATTCTTTTTTTTTTCTCAAATGTTTTTTTCTCTCGGCCCTAAACTTACCGCTTCCTGAGCCAATCCTGGTTCACTGTGTGATTGTTTACAATAGCATGCATTAGTCAGATACGAGACACAGATACCTGAGACAGATTATTTTTGTTAAGGGCAAGGTCCTCAAATCTTGGAAAACAGAGGTGTTGCCCATTATTCTGTCCTCCAGCACTAGTGTTCACCTCCCTTCGTTCCTGCTCAGCTTTCATATGTAAAATGCATGACCGGCCGTTGAAGTCAAAGGAGGCCGAGATTATAGTCTGTACACCTGATCCTGTCAAAACACAGACCTCTGCCCCTCTGGGAGGCATATAAACAGCTACACATACATTCATAGACACACACTTCACGCTTGCATACCCTAACAATCTCCAGTTTGTATGGTTTGGAATCGCCCAGAGTTCTCACAGAGCTGGTCGGAGAAGAAACAAGATTTTCCCAGACGAATGCTGAGCGTATTCAGCTCAGGGAAACTACAGATGCAGAGAAGCAGCACAGCTGCAGCTTGAGTCACAGAAAGGGACAAACTGTTATTCAATAGATGGCCATGACACATCCTGTCAAAAAAATGCTGACAGTTCCCTCAGTTAACAGATATTTACTGCTGCCAAGGAGGTTATGCTTTTGCTGGCTTTGGGTGGTTTGTCTGTCTGACTGTTAGCAACATAACTCAAAACTTAACAGAATGATCTTCATGAAATTTCCCACAAAAGTTTGGAATATTACCAGGAACATATGATTAAATGTTGGTGATGATCCAGAAGAGATCCTGGATTTTGAATCACTTTGAAATGTTCGTTAACATTGCAGTCAATGGAGCTTTGATTTGTTCCTCAATATCTCGGTTGATAATTGACCAATGTTTATGGAATTGGACACAGTCATGTTGGGTGGGGACCTCTATCCCACCGCTGAATTTCATCTGGATCAGATCTCTATTGCGGATACTGTCACGATTATTCAAGAAATGGAGGTACACATCAAATGTCGATAGCGATCCGTTTTCCCATTTACTTATAATGGAGGCTTTTTCAAAAAAATGATATATTGTAAAATATGCATTCCATTCACTCACCAAAAATCAGTCATAAAGGGGTACAACATGCAAGATGTCTTCTGGATCTGATCCAAAATGAGGTCAGGAAATAATAATACATTTTAATATTGAAAACTCAATTTACGGATTTAAAAATCTGTTAAAAATACACATAAACTCTGATTAATTTTTACTTTTCATGGTTGGTGTATAAAGATACCAATAACAATTTAGAAACTTTTGGTGATGATCCAGATCACCATGTGGACGGTGTAAATCTATTTAGGAGGAGATTGAGCTGATTGGCGGAGGTCTGCGCTGTCCAAGTGCCTTTTTAGTTTGTCTACGACATTAACGTTGAATTATTGTATGCTGATATTTTTTTGCATGGAACTGCTATTCACCATGTGTCCAAGGCATGGAGTTAGCCGATGATGAAGCTGATGAGGGCAGATAGACTTGATGATGCACCCATGGCCTGCAGCAAGAGACGCCACAGCTTTAATAGCAACCGAGTCAAGGTTATGCAACTAGCATTCTTCTTCAAGCCATTGAAGATCAGAAGGTGGAGAAAGATGGATAATAAAAAATATGGCCCACTCATTGTAGTTTACGCATTTCCAGAACAAATGTCATCTTTTCGAAGGAAGCAGCACGATTAGTGTGGGATTTACAGACTTGTGAAGTCAAAGGAAAATGAAGACTTCTCATTTTGCATTGTGAGGATTGGCTTATTTAAGATTCAGGCACAGGCATTTTTTACTAAAGCATTCCCTACTTTGAAATGTTCTCCTTTCTGAGCCTATAGACATTTACTGGCAATTGATCCTGTGTCTAAGTGTCAGTCATAAATTAACACTCCTCTGCTCTTCACCTACGCCTGACGGCATTCTCCTCTATCCCATCCAATCACTGTGCAACAACACACACACGCACACACACACCTGGTGCCTGACTGAAGCTATGATTCATTCAGCTTCAGTCAGACTATGATCTTTTTGAGTCAGTAGGGAAAGTGTATGCAATAAGGGTTCAAAGAGAGAAACATGTGCGGGGATGCAATTGGAAACAGGTGTGATGTTGGTAATGGAGCCGATGATGATGCTGGCAAATAATACAGCAATTTAACAAAAAGGTTAGAAGTAAAAAGTTAGTAGTCCCTGATGCCAGTAGCGCTGATGAGAGAATTTAGAATGCCTTAAAACAGCGCTTTGAGAGAGGACCGGAGCCTGCGGGTCTGCACTGAAGGATGAGATGAATAAATAAAACGCCGTTGATCTCTCTGGAGTAAAAATCTAGTCCTGACCATGTGGAGGACTGGAGGGCAGTGCGTAAAGACCCCGCCCAGGCTCCTTTAACTGTCCCCTCTGTCAGTCCATAGGAGGAGCACAGCCCTCCTCCCCAACCTGTTCCTGAAAAGAGATCATTGCGCAGTGCCAGCAGTGTTTACAATGATTATGTAGAGAGGCCTCTATTGTTTCAGAGAGATCATTAAAGTAGCAATAAATCAGTGCTTAATATGGACCCATATTGGATTGGAAGGTTTATGTTGATTACATGTTGTATGATTAAAATTTATATCATAACAGTAATCAGAGAATTTATTCTAGTATTTTTCTAATCTATCACAATATAGTAATATGTAATATGTAAAAAGTATCACAAGCTTAGGTAAAAGTGATTTCAAATGTCTACAAAATAAAATATATATATATTATATTTATAACAAGGAATTTGAATGTTTCTCTCAAAAGACACAGACTGAACTGGAAATAATCCAGTTTGCGCTGATACGGCTATACCACAGGCCCTAAATATGTAAAAGTAAACAAATATAAAAAGTGTAACGTTCAGGTCATTACAAAGAATTTTGAAATGTTAAGAATGTCTGGTGTAATGTGGAGAGTCGCAAATACATGTACGCAGGTTTAAAACTGTCTTGCGTGATTTAAAAATATGTACAGCATGAATGATGTTAATGAAAGTTAATAAATGATTAGAGCTGAAAGGACTAGTTGCTTAATTAGTTTCTCAACAGAAAGTTAATCTTATTTGATAAAGTGTTTCATTTTCACGTAAAAATAGCAAAATATTTCTGCCAGCTTCTTCTCTTATTTGGCTTCTTTACTACTTTTTGGCCAATTGCAAACTGAAGATGAAATTTATAGTCCTCTACTTCCTTCTGGGAAATCGGACAGCCATTTTAATGATCTATCAGGAAAATAAATATTGGACTAAATAATATTGGAAATACTAATTCTTTTGCTGTCCGAGAAAAGACCTGTTCCCATGTGCATCTTGCGATAAAACTCAAACAGATGTAGAGAGTAGAGCTCAGAAGAGATTACACCCTTGTGTGTTTCAGACTTGCATAAGCAGATCAATTACCAGTGAAAATAAAATAAGAGTATCAGCGCTGTGAAGGGGAAAAAAGGCTTCGCCATAGGAGAAAAATGAAAATGGGTAAAATTCATTTAGTTCATTACATCTCAAATAAAATGTACCCAGTGAATAATGTTAAACTAGTCTCTTAATAAGTTCATAAATAGTGAGCTGGAGGAGACAAGAGTTCAACAGGGGGCTTGTAAATAAAAGTTGTCACATGCAGAGGCATATATCAGGATCTGCCTATAAAGCCTGCCCTTTAGGGAGGAGAGTAGTGCGAGTAGTTGACTCCTGTCTGCTGATAGGGAGCCCTATATCACTCAGTCCCCAGCCTTGGCGGTCTCACACGCGGCCACACACTCGCACCCTCGTAAATGTCACCTGTTAATCTGGGCTCAAATGCTGCTTGGTGCACTCACCCATCAACAACAACCGGAGCTTTCACGAGGGATGCTCGGAGGCATCCGGAGGTTCAGTTGAACAAGATCTGTGTTGGTTAAAGCCACATGATGTACACGGCAACACACTCATACTGGACTGTAAATTACACTAGATAGTAAAATCCTAACTTTTAATTTAACAGCACAACCTAGTAATAAGTTAAATGCTTCTTCAGCTACGGTCATAGAGCAGGGATGCTGCTAATGATTTTGGGCTGAACAAAAATATATATACGATTTTTCCCAACCCTAACGCCACCAGAGTCCCAGACATCCTTCAAACTACCTCCAAAACCGAACTGACTCTTTCTAAGCTTTACTTACCTCAACTCTACTCTTATAATCAACTACTTGTTTGATACTCACTGACAGTGAGCTGTGAAAACATCCCACTGTTGAGACGTTTTGATGCGAGACTGTTTGGTTCAGTAAGGAATTTGCTGAAGACAAAGTCTAAATATTGTTTTAATAGTAAAATTCATCACTGGAAAACTGTCTGATGTTTTTTGCTTGTTGATAGTAGTAATTTTCCTGTCTGGGAACTTGAAAAAGGCTGGCAGGAAGCGTAAGGTGGTGATATTGTTTTCAGAGGAGTAAAATTTTAGTAAGGTGACCTTTCCAAAGGTTTACACAGTGGAATGTTTTTTTAAAACAGTTTTTTAGTACCCAAAAACACTGTTGTTATATAATCAGATCAGAAAAATTGTTTCCTATTTTTATGCCCTTAGTTACAGACAAAGAATACATTCTGTAATGCTGGAGTCAGTATTTCCAAGAGCATGAAAACAGCCCAAATTCTGTTGTTGACTGATCCTGTCCTGCACCAGAAACAATGCAACAAGAACCCATTTCTGCTTGTATTAGTCCCTTGTTAATTTGGAATTCACATATAAACTGACACGCAAAACAAAAGAAAAGCCCATTCCTGCTCTGTTGATGTTGACCTTGTAAGTTCAACATGTGGAAATCTCTCGCCGAGGTTGACAGCGTTGCCAGATTTGTGTGTTTAAGACTTGAACTGTTCATCAATCACACTCACAGATCGTACCCACAGTGGGGCTCCAACGCCCCCAAACAAATGGTCGTTACCACTGAATGTGGTTTGTCCCTCAACAAATACTTTATTTAAATTTTAATTAAAATGGATTTATAGTTGACTAAAATGTGTTTTTGTTTGTATGTGGGTAAAATGATGGGTGGTTTGCTTAAGCGTCTTCATCTGGTTGGACTCGTCAAATGTGCATACCACTATTCAGTAACTGTACAGACTTGTTTGTATGTATGTGCGTGTGTGTGTGTGTGTGTGTAGTGATGTGGCTCCGGGACTGCCGTGAAGCATTCCTTGTCTCATTAGCATGTCAATTGACTCCATCTGCTTTGCACATGAAAGGGCCAAGATGCGTAGGAGGACAGGAGAAAGAAAGAAAGAAGGAGGGATGTTGAGGGGGCCAAGGACGGCTGTGTATTTGTCTCCACCTTGTAGGAATTTGTACCGTGCACTGATTCAGGATCACAGCATGGCGCTCTCAGCCTGTGTATGTCCGGCTCTCTGACATATGGAAACGCAGGTCCACTGACAAATGGGTGACGCACTAGCAGGACTTTTAAAATATATTATCGTTCATCCACACCATATCCTTGAACATTATATCACAGTTTTTTTTCCCCTTGTTTTATTTTTGGAAAAAATACTAAAATATATTCCCTGTCCAAGATATGTGAGTTTTTGTGATTTCATTCTTGAATTTATGTACTTTGTTCTCAGTCTCTGTGAAATACACAACTCTCATCTCTCTGTGTGTGCATATCCTCATTCTAGGCCTGTTGCACACCTTTATGCCCAAATGGTTTGTTTGAATGCAATCAGACTGCTGCACCTCTGTGATCCCTTGGGTAGCAGTGAACTATGGCAACGCAACAGGAGGCCCGTTGTTTGTAAAATAAAAGAAAAAAGCAAAGAAAATGACCATTAACCAGGTTTAAGGACACAAACCATATCTAACTGAGAAGTAAACACAAGCAAACAACTATGCAGCATTGTACAGAGACGACACACATCTGGTTCCCCCAGAGGACGGGTGATGATAAACAAGAGACACAAAGGGAGGCCTCAAGTGAGGGCATGCAGCAGCTCTGTTTTTGCCTCAGCAGTCAGCACCTGTTTCAGGTGCAGTATTGATGCTCTGTCTCATTTATCTTACCGGTGTTGATTCACTGCCAGTACATTTACAAGTGCTGAAGCATATATGTGCACAACCCCTGATTTCTCTCTAACTGGAGTGTCTGGAGAACACAACTTTACCTTTTATTTTTTCAGGAAATTTAGATGGGATTTCTATCTCACGATCTGATCTTGCTATGCCCAGTTAAAATCAGCCACAATCCAAATCCCTGAACTGATCAACAGGAAATATAAATGTCTGGAATGGAAAAGAAACTGTCGTAAAAAAAGCTACGTATAAGAAGTATAGTGAGACTCAAATTCTCAGTTCATTTTCTTAGTACCTCCTTAATCTATTCATCCAAGTCCATCAGGAAGTGTCTCATGTCCCAAGGAGATTTTGTCTTACAGGAACCATGGCACATTTGCCTCAATGCATTGGGGACCCACGGCAGATACAGGATGAGCGTTCTTATCCTGTCCATGTGGAGTCAATGGAGTCTGCAGAGAGTTCTGTATCCCGCCTTATGTGGGACTGAGGCATGCTCGAGGGTAAAAGAGGCAATTAGAGAGATTTAGAGGCAGAGGAGGGAAGAAGAACGGTGAAGCTATGAAGGGACAACGGGGATGTGAGATGTTGGGACTTACTTCCTAACCAAGGGGAAGGGTAAAGATGGGTAAAACTATATGTCCCTTTGCGCTGGAGTAAGACACGGACAAAAACTCATCAGCATCACGTTTTTTTTGGTGGGTTTGTTATTCTCCATACTGACTGAGGCGTTCAGTGAAAAAAGTCAAATATGACACAAAGCGCTTGCTTTGCTCTGCTCTGTATCTCGCTCTCTGTCCACTTGCTGCTTCTCTACTATGATCTTATTCTTTGTGGCTGATTTTGAAAGGGCGCACCACCGACTGCTGCCCTGGCATGACAACTGCATCGCTTTCAGAGCTTTTTGCGGCTCCATATTTTAAGGGGACCTCTTAGAAAACATTACTATTTTTAAAAAGCAAAGAAAAAACTTCTGTTTTCATTTACACTATCTCATGCAGAGACAGACATTCAGGGCTGGAGCAGTGCCTGTCCACAGTAGCCACAGAATGGGTGCCGGGAACAGTTAACTCTTGACAAGAAATTTGTTGGAATCTGAAGTTGGATCAATTACAAATTTTGGTAAGGGTAATATCAATATGTGAACCATCCATAACTACAAGGTGATTAGGGAGCTAGCCAGTGTAGTGAATAGAAAAAATAAATAAAAAAGGCGTAACCACAAAGTAACAAACAAGTCAAAACACATTTGACAGTGGTTACGCAATTATTTGATATGCCTTCCAATTTTGCAAAATCTCCTTTCATAAATAATGAACAGCTCCTATCATAGCATGAATAGAGATTTTTTTATTTTATTCTAGCACTAGCCTTGTGTTCTGCTCAAGGTTTCTGCCTGTTAAAAGGACATGCTTTCTCAAGTGGGAGAATTTGGGTTCTATAAGAGCAGGTCCTGCTCTACCTGGAAAGTGCCTTGAGATAACATTTTGTTATAGTCTGGCACTCTCAAAACAAAACTGTCTCGTCTACAAGAAAATGGATGGATGGACTGGATTTAATTGAACTGCAATGTGAAAATCAATATTTGGTCACGAATCGTAATAGAAGTCACATTGCCCAGCCCGAGTGCGATGTTTGCTACAAAACTGTGAAATTTCATGTTTCTGATTTAAAAATAAATAAAACTGGATCCCCTAAATGTCATATGTTCGTATGTAAACTTATGAATCCATGCGTAGGAGACCGATTGTACTGTGGACTACTTGCCAGTTCCTTTCACCCCTTTGCTTGCTGAAGTGGCTGTTGTGGTTTCCCGCAGGAAACTGGCGGGTGGAGGAGTAAATTTATTTGTAGGTTAGGGATTTTTGACCAGTTGCAAAATTCTGGCAAGTCAAAACAGTTTGCAGACTCTTGAGATGTGGAGTTTTGTGCTGATAAATGCATAATCCAGAAAAAGAGATTAATCCTTAAACTGATAAAAACACCCCAAATGTAAATATAGTTTTAATAGGTTACACCAAGATGATAACCCTGTGTGTGTGTGTGTGTGTGTTTGTGTGTCAGAGAGGATTAGGCATTTGGACAATAAAAAAAAGCATGTGTGGTTGTAAAGCGAGGAGCAAACTCAGTGAGCTTAAATTGGAAACACGTGGATGCTCTTTGCGTCTGAGTGCTAATGTGGCGACTCACTCCTCATCTGAAAGCAGTCGATTCCCCAGTTTGATGAAAAGACATATCACTGGCGGGTGATTCATTGAGAAGAGTCATATATGCTATTGGGACCACTCACCTACTGCTCATGGTGTGTTTACACTGTCAGCCTCAGACTCACCCATCTTTATACAAAGTCAAATTTGAATCAGAAAATGTTGAAATGACATGATTGAACGTGTGGATTCAGTTAAGCCTGCCTGCAGACTGCTCGCCTCTCTGCCCGGTCTCAGCCCTCAGTGTAACCATGCATGCCTTTTGATCCAGGTGCAGAAAGATGCTTCCTGGACTGGGCTGTGGCTCTGCCTGGAAGCGGGAGCTTTGATGGGACTGACAGACTCATGCACGCCGGTCTGAGTTGGAGGGAGGCAGCTGGCAGAGTTGTGTGTTTTTCCTGGGCTGGCCTTGGTTTGGTCTGTACCAGCCTGCTGCCACCACATCAGTGGAGCTTTCAGGCCTCTGCTGAGGGAATGAAGAGATAGAACTGACTCAGCAGCCCTTAGTTCCAGTTATCATCACGCACTCATGCACACTGTTCTGTCTTGATTACATAGGGTGCTGTATGGGCTTACTCACACGTGCACACTTAAGTCGGGCTCAGCATGTCCGTGCAATAGAATACACACCACAGACTGATTCACTCAGCAACATTCTCTTCGCTCTGTTGTCTTTCATGTCGCTCATACTCCAACAAGGACACGACTTTCCATGCCACTCAAATTAATTGTCGGATGCTGTCACCAGTTGTCCTACTCAATCGTAGAGTTCACCCATGCAGGTGTGGGATCTGCTGGCCTGGCTGGCCGCCCTGTCCCCCCCGTCCCCCCCCCAGGCTATGACCTAATCGTCATCTGATCTCCTGCCGCCGGCATCGTTGCCGTTTCCCTGCTTCCTTCTCACTTTTCTCTCTGCTTCTCTGTCCCCTCGCTTCCCACCCAACCCACTCTGTTTCTTGTGCTCCGAGCCCTGGTGTCTGGTTCGATGTGTGACCAGAATAGTCATGATGATGTCATCACCATGAGTCAACAGGTAGATGCTGCAGCATCAGCTGAGTTGGCATGGCAGGCTGGGAAAGCAGTTCCATGTGACCACGGCTAAAGTAATCACATCTGCGCTCCATTGAGCCGCGTCAGCGACTCTTGATTCGACTTTCATTGTGTGAATTGGTCATCGCTGTTGTCTTAAAAAAAAAAAAAAGAATCATTTTATTAAATGTGTGCCTTGCTAGTATTTAACTTATTTTAGGTTGTGGATGCTACTTAAGTCAAAGCTGACGGGTAGAAGGTGTTTGTTTTTCTCTATTTGGGGTCTTTCCAAGTCCACATTCCAGTAATCATGTGTAAGAGCTGTGGCAGTTATGTTACCACTGAATGTGGACAAAAACATGTTACACCACTTGAAATTCCCCCTCTGCCGTGGCACTTTCCATAAACAAAGTTTATTTTTCAGTGTCCAGACAAAACATTTACCACAGTTTGGACACAATTCCAAATAGCCCCTGGCCCCTGGAGACATGGTGGCACTATTTCAATGTTTTGGTTGTTGTTGTTGTTGTTGTTTTTCTGATATATGCAAGAAATTATTAGAGTTCAATGCCATTAAAATGTTTTCTATATGCACATATATCTATGTGGAAAAACTTAAATTGAACAATCATATATGCATATGCAGAGATTAGATTTGAGTCATAACCACATATACATATATATATATATATATATATATATATTACAGCCTCTGAATTGACTTTAAAATAAGTTCTCAGGGTTTTGAGCTCCAGATGAAAAAGAGACACAAACAGTGATTCAGAGGAAAGATGATTCACCTGCAACATCTGGTTCTGTTCTGTAACTCTGGTGCAAATTGAATCTGTTTTCATCTGAAATGCTTCCCTCTGCTTATTCGCCGTATTTTCCCAGAAACGATCCTCATCTCAGTGACAATATTTTTATGCTCTACCCCTGTGTGACGTGGAGATATTTAGATGAATCTTCGGTTGATAGCAAGTGCAGGGTAATGTTTTGCTCATGTGGGGTTAAGCCGGAGGAGTTACTGAGAGACATCTGATCAGCTCTCAAGCTATTTGTTCAGTTTGTATTCAATCACTGTCTGAGTAAGATCCACTCTGTCCTTCATAAACGCATTTTTACTTTACAGTCCAACTAGAAATGTGTTCTTTCTTTTTTCCTCCATTCTGTCTTTCTACATCTCCCCCTCCTCCTACACTATTAGTACTTCCAGAAGTGTTTCTCATTACACTCATGGCATGACCATGTGGCTACCTACTATTTGTGTGTCCGTGCGAGTTAATGTGCGCGCTGTGTGAAAAGATCCCCAGGAGTGCATTGAGGCCATACAGACACACATTTCAATCCCTGAATCATACAGACACAGACACACACGCACACACTCACACTTTACTTGAGCCATTTCAGTCAGAGATCAGTTTTAGCTCGTTTTGTTGTGGACTTTATAACTGTCTGCTTTTAGTACACACTTATACTCATATGGTGTGTGTGTGTGTGTGTGTGTGTGTGTGTGTGTGTTTACAACTGTGCTATGTGGGCTTCACCACACAAAGATTTTGTTGTTGTTGTTGTTGTCGTTTGACCTCCTCTGCTGTTGAAATACCACAGATAGACCTCTGACCCGGGATGGGCTGCTGTTTCTCCAACTATTTTTAACCTCTGTAACATCCATTTCATCATATCCTTCATGTCCACTGGAAACAACAGGATTACCTCGGACAATTTAAGAACACTGCAGTTTTGTTTTGTATTATGGAATTCTGACTGTATTTTCATCTTGTAACCGGCTATGGATGTGACAATGATGAGTGCCTCGGCTGAATCAAAGCTGTATTGCCTACTTTAGATGTTTAACTAATCACAGAGTTTCTACTGTAGCTTGATTGACACTTGATTTTAATCTGATTAATATAATGGAAGGGCAGCACAGTGGCGCCGTGGATTGTGCTGTTGCCTCACAGAAAGAAAGTCCTGGGTTTGATGCCATCTGCACAGAGTTTGTATGTTCTCCCAGTGCCTGAATGGGTTTTCTCCGGGTTCTCCGACTTCCTCCCACCTCCAAAAACATGCTGCTTATGTGAATTGATCACTCCAAATTGTCCGTATAGGTGCGAGTGGGACCGTTTACCGCCTTTCATCCATTGTCTGCTGGGTCAGATGGATGGAATATAATGTAAACTATTGATTTTTTTATTTATAAAAAATTGCTGACTAAAAGTAAAATTTTTCATCTTAAGATTTTTGATTATTTTTTTCCTAAGTTTTTTCGAGACATCTGACATTTGTCAGACAACAAACAGATCAATGTGAGCGTTGCTTCAGGTACCAGTGAGATTAGAAATAAATGCCAGGAAGCCTGGTTTGAATAACAGATAAATTAGGCTAAAGGCTTGTCATCAAATGCATGAAACGCTGCTTGCAATTCTCTGGCAGGTATTTCATAACTCTGCAAAGCTGCAGTTTTGTGGACTGCATTAATATTTCATCATAACAATAGGAATACTAGCTTCATGTCACTAAGTGATCTTCCAGGATTGTGTGCTTCCATGATTAACCGACGCAGCGTTGTGCTGCAAAAGTTGGCTTGTTTCAAACTTTTGAACTGAAATGGAAAACCCCAGATTCCCAAAATCACTCCCCCCACTTTGAACTCTTGCTTGAAATGTATTTACCATCCAGTAAAAAGTAGTTAAACTGCAGCGCTAATTGTTTCCCAAAACTTCTCCTACTTCTTACAGATTTCAGGAACCCTGTGGAGAACGACTTTCTTCAAGTAGAGTAGATATTAAACTACAGTTCTACTGAGTTTGCCCCTCCATTGTCACTCTTCTCCTTCCATCATCTTGTTGCAGATCGGTGCCTCTCTCTCGCTCTCTCTCTCTCCAGGTCCCTCTCACAATATCCCTTGTCATTACCTTGGACTGCGTTTTTTTTTCTGTCTGGACGACATATAGGGCCACAGACACACATAAAGCACACATAAGCACATAGAGTACATACAGCTCAGAAACACAATAACCGCCGGCTGCTGGTTATTAGAAAATCACCCAAACCCGTCGTCCCCTCAGTCGTAGAAGAAAGGGGGAAGGTTTCCCAGCAATATTAAAGGAGAGGTAGTCTTCTCTGTTCCCGCTTCCCTTCATCTCTCTCTCTCCCGTTTATTCTAATCACACCATGGCTGTCTCCTCTCCTGCCTTTATTTTTGCTCTATTTTTCCCATCTCTTTGTTTTGTTTTTCGCCTGACAGTGAGTGGGTCTCTTCTGCCCCAAGGGAACAGAGTTATGAGCCCGATGTCCTTTCATAGCCAATCGTATAATATGTTGTGTGTGTATGTGTGTGAGACTGTCTGAATGGAGTTGGAGGGGGGTGATGCTTGAAAGAAAGTGGGTGCATGTGTTACTGACAGTCAGGTGCCCACTGAAAGCTTGTGTGCCAGCGTGGGCGTGTGTTGTTTGCAGATCATGCACGTCGTTGTGCTGCTATGGTTAGGTCCTCTCGGGGTGCTGCATGTCACACCACACTGAAGGTGTTGTAATGATGTAAAGTGTTCAGATCACTCTCTGCTATAACATTAACTCTATGTGCTAATACATTCTGCGCGTCGATGCATTCTGTGTGTTTGTCACACAAACAAAGCCTCCCTGTGTCACGTTGTATCCTGGCAGTTGAAGGGAGGCTGACTCCATATCTTTCCCAAATTCAAGACCCCTTCTCGGATGGGAAATGCGGCCCACCCTTCTGCGCCCGGTCCCGAGCAGGAAGCCGATGGCCTGCGTGTTTTGTTTGGGCTGGACTTGCTATATACAGACAACAGAACCGTGCTTACTTTCTGGGAGTACGGGGAAAATAATTAGATCTACCAGGACGAGTGGACAGAGAATTACTACGGGAAATCGTCAGTCATGGTTATGACACGTGTTTACATTGTGGCCAACTTTATTTTAGTCGCAAGGCTCTTTAGAAACAGGTACTTTCCCATGTTTCTGTTTCTGACATCAGGTAAATATCACACGGTGGTGCATTGTGTGTGTGGAAGGACTTTAAAAGGTGCAACATTTTGAAAAATCTAAGTCAACACTGGTCTCGTCGTGCACATTTCTAACAAGTCTTAAAAACATGGTGAGAACCGTTTCTCCCGTCTTCTTCCCTCCACTGCAATGCTCCTTTTTTATTGTTAAATGTAAATTACGCTGCTTTTGTTTGAAAGACATCATACTCTCAATTTAATGAGGAGGAAAATAACAAATCCAAACATCTTCATCCAAACTATTGTCCTCCAGTCCTCACAAACATGATCTGATTTTCAGCTGAGTGGGTGAATGTGAGATCACCCAGGAGTTATGATGGAGGGAAGCAGGGAGAAGGTCCGGCGTGTGATCTGGATTTAACGCTGGTTTACAATCGGGGTTCATCACAAAGGTGCACGTGTTCGCTATAAAGTGGTTCGGATCTGTGATCACACCTGTAGAGCTGAATCACAAAAGGTCTCTGAAGGAGTTTTATTAGAGGACCATTCAGAAAGTAACCCAATACTTTTCGCTCAGTGTAGTGCTTGCGGCGCATCGTGTGATTATTAGACTCTTGACTCATGCACTATCAACATTGTTTAATGTCTGTTCTGTGTGCTTTTATTCTAGCTTTTCTTTATAATCACGGTTGAAGACATTAAATTGCTTGAATCGCTGAACCTGTATGACCTCATAAATGGAGCTCTGACCCTGACACAAGGTGCAAGTAGCCTGACCATGGCTGACTCTCCTTTGCTGGGCAGGGTAGTTGTGGAAAGTCCCTGGCTGAGGACGGGGCTGGCAGGCTGAGGGGGGCTGGCGTCCTGGATTCATGTATGTTTTTCTGGATCAAGAAGGAGGATGTGGTAGACAGAAGACACCCCTCAGCTCACCCTTTTATAAAATCACCCCCTGCCACCCACAACCACCCATTAGTTCACCTCCCAGTCAGTCTTGAGGGGTAAAAAGAGTGGGAAAATTACTCTTCCAGTAAAAGGTGCTCGATGAGGGGAAATAGGATAAAAATGAAGACTAAACAAAACAGAATAGAATTGTTAGTTAAAGGCCAAATAGCATAGAGTAAATAACAGAGAGTCATTGTGTTTATCACGCATTGAGTGTTGTGTATAATCAGTGAAAGAGAGAATGTCTTGAATACGTGTGTACAGAGTTAATGTTAGATTAACAAAAATCAGCAAACAGTCGTCCATCTGGGCTGCTCTGCCTCTTAACCCAATGTCTAACTGCCATTTATCATACATGGATGTAAAACTATACACACGCCAGAATATACAGCTGCCATGTACCCACATCACACACATTCACACACACAAGCATGGTTCACATTATCCGACTCTGTGAACACAGATTGAAGCATATTTATATCCTAATAAAACAAACATCCTAATAGATGTTTTTTTTGTTCACCTGACAGAGAATTGAGGTAAATTCTGTGTGAATCTGCCAAAGTTTTGTTGTTGTTGTTTTTATTCTCGCTGAGTGACTCTGTCTCTTTGTGCTCGCTACCATCTTCCATGCATTGTTTACTTCTCATTCATGTTTTCTAATTGTTTCCGCTGTGCTGCGTGTGCACACGTGCTCCATCGCTCACCCTCTATGAGCCGGTGTGTGTTGAGCTGCGGGAGCTCAGCTGTACGGCCCACTCAGGTTTCACCCTGGCATCAGTGCTCCCACCCTGGCAGCAGATTCCACTCACTCGGTGCTGCCAACTTCATACTCCTTTCCGCGCCACCTGTAACATGTCCTCTTACTAGGGTAACTACAGTTTCCAAGACTGCTTGGTCCACAGAATATCATATATCCCCCTTTTGCAGAAACATTTACAGAAAATTCCATAGCCATGTTGTTTTTACGTTTTCGACGAGACTTAGAAAACCCACATTTTTATTTTACTGCATGTGTTGCAGTTAGGTTTGGCACAGAACTACTAAATGTTGGGCCTCACTGTCCTCATTACTATTTGTGAGACATTCGAGACAGATTTTAATGCACATTAGACCCCCCCCCCCCAATGTGTCTAAACATTTTCAGTGGTTGCACCCTAAATTCACCAGGTCAAATAGTTCAAACACATTTTATTTGACTTATTTTGTCAAGGCATTGATAAAAAAAAAAAAAAGGTTTTTGCAACATGTATATGTGAATCCATGAGTGCATTTATGAGAATGCACTGCTCCCACATCTCATACACTTGAATGTGACAATATCAAATTACAAATAGATCAAATTAGAATAAACAAACAGCAATACAATATGGTTGGTTGGTTTAGTGCTACAGATGCACAAATATTCCGTTACATGAGACACCCCCTGACTTTTTTTAACAATTGCAAACAAGGCAGGATCTTTGAACACCAAATATGAGTTGCTACTTATTCAATACATATTCAATAGGTCAACAATGACTCTCATACCTTTGTCTCCAGCCTTGTTGTTGGCAGCTGTATTACCTTTTTATTTTTTTTACACTATTATACACAATTCTTCATGTTTGAATTCCTCATATGTTTCTAAAAGTCTGCTCTGTAGACTGCTACATGAACATCGCTGATGGTGGATCGAGTTGATAGATGTTCGACGTCTCTGGCTGCTAGAGTAAGACGTGCACATGCACACTCATCTTGACTACCTGAACCTGTGTAGCATTAGTCTGGCTGGAAGAGCTTCAATTGATCTTTCCGTAAGCGCTTTAGCCCCGGCTGAATCGTTGGGTTCATTCAAGTCAGATGTTGGGGATTAATCTTTGCTTTTATTTAGTGTTCTTTATCAAACAGGCCCCGGGGATTAGCCACAATCCTGGCGTAAAATCCATACGTTATTCCTTGAGAAATCAATGAAAATGTAGAACAATGCCCTATGTCACAACATTAAAAAAAATAATTCTGGATCCGCTCCTATTTCTGAATCCAAAACCAAAGTTTTATGCTGTCAGTTCCTGCCCAAAAGCCATCATGGAAATCTGTTCAGTAGTTCTTGCATAATCCTACTAACCCCCCCCCCCCCCCCCCCCCCCAAACCAGATAACAGAACCACCCTGTCTGAGTACTGACTTGTTGTATCTGCATCACATACAGTTGTTACTGTCTGTGCACAGATTGCAGTTTAGATGCATAATGAGGTTCTACTTTGACACTTAATGGCAACAGATGCTCTGTGCAGGAGCAGATGGAATAATTACATTCTATTCATACTATTACCTCCTTTAAGTATCAGGTTGTAAGGATAAAGTTCACTGAATTAAAGAAAAGTTAAGGGAGGAGAGTCAAAATGGGAAAACAGATGGAGGCCCAGCCGAGAAGGCGACACTATACCTCCTCCAGTGTTTCCTCATGTAGGCACAACCTTGACCCCTTTCTGTCAATCTTCTGCTGCTTTTCCACACACACAGAGGGAGACCATGGCATCCAACAGGCTGACAGCTGTTTTTTTGGGAGCTGGCCCCTCATTCACCCTGCTTCTGTTCACCTTACACCTGAGGGAGGGGCACGAGGAGCTGATCCCATCTTGAACTTTCGTGCCACTGCTAATGGTATACCTTAAACAGTGGCGGAGTGAAGGTCAAGCACCGGCTGTACAATAGAAACACTGCATTGCGTATAATAAAGGGCATGAAGGACAAAAGGCAGCGTGAATGAACGCACGGAATTGGCCGATTCATAGTAGCATTAAACAGCGATGGCTGCTATGGGTCCAATTCTGCCTTTTCAGTCCCGTAGATCCGCTTGCTGATCCTCGCTAGTTGCCTCGACCTCTCACCATGCACCGTTCGCTGTGCAGCTCTCTAGAATAAATAACATCCACAGCCAAGTGTCAGAAACTTTGGGCTTCACCCAAACTGTGGCCTCGCTCAACTGGCTGTGGGAGGCCAGGGCATCGGGGTGTGGGCTGCTGAGGGTTTGCATGTGTGAGTGCTAGTGTGTTTGAGGGCTGGCTGCTTGTACACGTGGGTGTGTGAAAGCACAGGATTTTTGTTTTGTTTTGTGTGTGTGTGTGTGTGTCTGTGTGACCTGTGTTTTATTATGGCGATGGTGGTGGTGTGAAATCCCCTGACCCTGTGGTGGTATGTTTGCTACAGTTGGTAGCCCCTTAACCGTATGTTGACAACAGAACTCTGGTACTGGGTACAGATTTCCTGATAAAACATTTTCTTGGCTGTATTTTGGTCCATTGAATTCTGTATAATTTCCGTAGTCACGAGAGGAGAACTCCTCTGATCTTCTTGCATAAACCCTAACAGCATCAAGTCCAAATATCAATTTGTCCAGTAAATTGTGTGTATTAGTAATTACTGGTACTTCGGAACAACAGTCCCACACTTAAATAGACCTGAATTACACAATAGCGTTTGGGTAGCCCTCTTTTCTGGTGTTGTAATCGTTGAAAATCTTGTGTAAGCATATACAAGGAAGTGTAGCCAGTTACAGGGTTCCAGAAACAAACATTGAATATGTCATTTTCTCTCTCTCTTTGGCTGTTTCTTGTCACTTCCCCTTACACCCCCTATGCATATGGAGTTTCTACAATCCACAATGGAATTGTGGATGAACCTTTTATTTACAACCATGAAGAGATACAAGCAACTGAAGATAGGGGCACGATCTGGCCATGTTTCACCCAGCTCTCAGATTTATGTCGGATCAAGCTATAAAAAAGTCCAACTCAAGGGAACCTGTGAGAGTCGACCCGCAAACACCTTACGTGCAAAATTAGGTGCAAACAAACGACTCAAAGCTGACCCGGCTTTAACTATAAACTTAACGTGTGCATTGGTGCAGCTATCAGGACTGACTACTGCGACATAAGTGGCTGAAGACAAGACGATTGCGATCCTCTGATCTCAAAGAAGATGAATGAAGGATTGAATATTTCACCTGGTGGAAAAATACAGTAACAGGGATACCGACACGAAGTTAAGGATTTCTTCAGCATTTGTAAAATTGCACGCTGGAGATACAGGCTGGGAAAATGGTTCTGCTTTCTTAAGCAGATGATTTCTTGTCATTTCATCACAAATATACTGTATAGCAGTGTGTTCACTTCTTTAGCTTTATGGGAGAGCAGCTGAAATAATGTCAGCCACATATATTTCTACAACAAATAATATCTTGGCTAAAAAAGGTGTGTGACTTTTTTTTTTTTTAATTCTTCTTAAATTATGTTTTCTTTTCATGCTGTAACTAAAGTAGGTGTTTTAATACTTATGTTTGCAAAGTAACTTTACCTATATTTGAGGAGAGTTTTTTGTGTGTCATAAACTGCTCTTAACAATTGATGATGTGTTCTTCTGATATTCCACACACTTTGGTTTGCACAACATTTTACACAATTTCACTGCTAATGCAGAAGTGCAAGTAAATCAACTTAAATTACTTTCCTTGACGAGTTTATTGTCTTGCTTCTTTGTTGAGTCAAGCAGATGGCAAACTCTGAGCTTGGTGCTTCTGTATGCATCGCTTCTGGTGGGCAAACTGCCCGTTACATTCGAGTGCATACATGGGGTCTCCCTGGGGACAGCTGCAAAGCCCATCAGGCCTGCTTGTACCTCTGATTATGATGCTGGGTCTGCCGTTCGATTGTGTTAATATAATGACCAACACTGTATTCCACTGTTAAGTGACATTGTCCCTGCATCACAATATGCATATCTGTGCATTGGTGCAATACAAAGTTTATTATGTGTCCAGATCAATAGAAACTTATATTTATCGATTAGCAAAGTGAATAATAATCAAGAGGAACTAGTGGATCAATTTCACTCACCAAAACAAGTTGGCTCCAGACAAAGTCTCTCTTTTGTTTCCAGCTTAGCCTCTGACTCACCGCTGGGGCATAACAACAGTTACTCATGGCATGGCAGGCAATAGGAGTGTTAGAGGGAGTTATGTGTTTGACAGCTTTGACAGAGTGGAACATGGAAGAGTTTGAGAAGGGGAGGACGATGCAGGAATTTGGAAGGAGGCTGATGGCACAAATAAAGGAATGAATGATGGCGAATAGCAAGGATGTAAAGGATTAGCAAGGATAATGGAGAAAAAACCACAGGGAGAAGGTGAGGAGATAGAATTAGAAAGGATAAAATAGAAAAGATTTGAAAGAAAGGAAAATGGGATTCTGAGATGGAGGGGATTGGAAAAAGGGAAAGAGGAGAAAGTATGAGACAGGGTGCTCGGCGGGAAGTGGGGTGCTAATTCAGAGGATGAATGTGCGTAGCAGCCAAGGCATTTTTGTATTAACATAATTAACAGATGGTGTTAGTGATTAGGTTACATGCAATTCAGGAAGCCAGGGTTGTTAGCGGAGTGTTAAGGCTGCACATTCTGTCAGTTGGAAAAAAAAAAGATCGGAAAAGAACAATGTCAGTGAATGGAATTAAATCAACAACACCTACACACATCGCAACGCTCAAATGTGTGTGCGTGTGTGTGTCAGAGGGGGTACCTGACAGCTCACATATACATAGAAGCATGTGCACGTGTGTGAACATAATAGTACCTAGGAGACAAAACACATCTACATAATAAGTACAAGTCCAATTGCAGACTTAAAATGCATTGTTAAAGGTTTTTTTTTCTACCGTCAAGGGACATGAAGGCATTTTATGAGCCATGGCCCTCTTTCAAAGCTTTGTCTGCTATAAACACGGCTTTGATACGAGAATAGTTAGTTACATGCTGGGAGAAGACTCTTTGTGACTCAGTAAAATATAAAAATAGTCCCGTTGGCTCACTAATGTGAACATGGTGAGGCCTTTTGCTCCACATGCTATCGTCTGTAACTACAGGCAGGAATGTGTGTGCGTGGGTGCGTGAGGGAGACGGCGGCGAGAGAGTACACCTGCCTTGTTTCATTGGTACCTGTGCATGCTTCGTGTTATTGCTTTCATCTGGCTTGCTGAGTCGTCCGTACAACGCCGTTCCCTCTAGTTTTAGTCGCTCACCTGTTTGATGTTATATCATGTGACTCACTTTGAATCTGTAGCCATGTGAATGCGTCCGTCTGGGTTTGTGTCTGTCTGCATCTCTTTCTGTCTCGTCTCTTTTGGTTCAGGTTTCATGTGTGCTGCGTCCTCCGAGCTGACTTTTCTGATAAGTCTGTGCACCATGTGGACAGTCGGAAAAAAAAAATACTTTGACTTGAATCGAGGGTGTGTTTCTTTTGTGTGTGTGTGTGTGAGAGAGAGAGAGACATCACATGTGTTTGCGTGGTGTCTCTGTCTTCAATGCAGTCTGTTTTTAATGAACAAGCGATGTTGTCCAGTGTGTAATTCAGACAGACAGGAATGTGTTTTGTGTGTCCATGTGTTGTGTGTGTGTGTAGGTGTAGTTGGCAGTTGGTCTGCATCCAGCATGTCTTAAGTGTGTCCTGATCCAACGGGGAGTGGTGTGATTATCACTGGCCCCGGGGTGGTTCACAAATCAATCACAGGTCCTCAAACTCAGACCAAAACGCCGACAATGACTGCCCGTTTCCTGGAACTATCCCCTCCCCTTAAATAACCTCACATGGTTTCAATGACTTCTGCTCTGTCATCAGGCGTGTTGGCGTAGGACGACCCTGGGTGAATCCATCCGCCCTAGCCTGCTTGGACCGTATATAGTAGGCCCATTCAATTCTTTGTCTTTCCTTCTGGCATCATGTAGAAGTGTTTGGCAGTTTATGTCTGAAGAATAGATCCTGCTTGAAGAAATAGTTCCAAGCCAACACCAACATCAGCTGTCAGTACCAGCCTTACTATCCGTCATGTCCTTTAGATCATAACAATTACTTTACGTTTGGCTTTCCAAAGAAATCGAACAGGTCTGTTATTAATTTAGTATCAGCTTTAGCTTATAACTTCCCCACATCCTTCACTTTTAGGCGACACAATGTATTTCCTCTCTGCTGGTTTTGTTCACTACTCACACTTTCATCTTCATTCCAACTTTCTCCATGAGATTAAAGGGTTTATAGTTTTGATTTGTTTTTATGTTTTCTATTCTGACTAACCATAAGAAGGACCTTCCTCCTGTGGTGCTTTGTTCTCAGACGAGTGTGCAAAGTGGTAAAGTTGTTATAAGATAGTTATACCTCACTGGGTTGGTTTTTCTTTCACACCGGACTTTCTATCAGGTAGTGTGCTTCCTCTGTCCAACCTGTGGCCAGTGTGTATTCTTCTTCTTTTGTTAATAGCAGATAAGTAACAGTCTTTAGCTGTATCACTGCCACCTGGAGGGAGTTCTGCATTACTGCAATACACAGATAAAAAAAATAAAAATGGAAATGTGTTTTCTGACTTTTATCATCATGTGTGATCGTTTTGGGCCATCACAAAGCGATATCATGTAGAACCCCCAAAAAACTTGATATCCACCTACAATGACATGCATGTGTCCCTTTCGTACAATTTACTTTGAATACCAGACAGTTTTGTGTTTCTTTCCGGCAGCTGTAACACACTCCCAAACTGAGTGCTCAGCTTTGTTTGTCCACTCAAGAGTTTCCCACACACTAACTGTATTTGTAGTTCATTTCCCCCCGACACACACCCCTTCATCTCTCAGACTATGCCCTCACTAGCTTGGTCAGCCTCTTTCTGTCTCTCTTTCTTTCCCTTCGTCTGCTCTGTTGACTTTCTTTGTCAGCCGGATAGTTTATACATTTGCACAGATTTTGTTTATACATGCTCCATCCTCCTTTTACTACAGCGGGTGATCTGCTGGTAGATGTTGCCTTTTTTCATGATGTAATATAACAAAATGAAAGAATCGATTATTTGTACCAAAGGACATTGCAAAAGCCAGGTGCACTTACAGCTTACATCGACAACATGGGCCAAAGAAGTCCGGCCACAGTCAGTGGTGTAGTTGTGATAAAGTGTTAAAGAGTTTGTGAGATAGGGACACACTGCTCCAAAAATAGAAAATTAATATGAGGCGAGAAAGGTTGGTTTTGGCGCTAGCTGGCACAAATAAATTAATTTATGGAAACCCTAAATCCACTAACATATGACCTGGATTCACTCTCCTCTATCAAGTTTGATTTTCTGTTGTGGTCCTTCGGCTACTCATGACTAAACCTTCAATTGCGCTGGTATTTCATCAGGTGAAAACGCAAGGCAGCTGCTGTCAGTTGAAGCTGGCAACGGGGACTTTATAAGAATTGTAGTTCACAGGTGGAGACTTCTAAATTGGATTCCTGAGAATTTAAGAGCAATGTGTTTTTGCACTCAGCATCTTTTACGTATGAATCAAATGTAATTACGCTGCCAGAAAAAAGAAAAGTAACAAGGACCTAGACCTTATTTAACACGGTGTTCTGCTTGTTCATCTGTAGAAACTGTCCCATGGCTGCTTCCAGCCATAACCAGATCTGTAGCCTATCAGGCCAGAATGGAATCAGCGTAGCATGAGACACATGGCATGCTGTTGCTGGGCTTTGGTCATTTCATGATGTGGACATGGAAATAGAGGATCAATGAGAGTCACGATATCTTATTACTAACGTTAATTCACCCTGAGCAGCATAGATCCATATAAGCCTGGCTGAACCTTGTGTGTGACAATGAGTTTGTGCACATTGTTTCTGTGAATGCATTCTCTCTATTACTAATTGTAAGCATGTCAAACATGTTGCATGTCCTTAAAAAACATGAACATTTACACAATATAATAACCTTAGGTTACATACATAAACTGTTGGGATAATATATAACTGAAATCAATTAAACATCACATACAAATGACATAAAAACTGAAGGAATCGAAGAGAGAAACGTGTCCTGTGCTCCCTTCATCAACTATGATGACAAACCTCTTTCAAAGCGCTTCAATTATGAAATAAAGCGTAGTCTCCTGAAGCTCTGCCATCATTCACTCGAGCCCTGTCGCTGGTGCCTCCTGGGAATATTCTCTAGTGTAAAATATTCTTCAGGAGTGGGGCTGAACACAGAGGGGTCGCCTGCATGTTTTATTCATCCAGCCTTTCACTCTGGGTGGCTTGTTTTGTTTTGTGTTTGATACGTCCTCTGAAGACTGGCATGTTCTGGTGCATGTGCTAAGTTACTATTTTGGAACGACTGTCGGCAGGTCCTCGTTTTTAATTCCCTGTGCATTGATTCTCGGTGTGTGAGTGTTGTTGAATAAGTCTGCATGTGTTTGTGTCGGTCCTTCCTCCCCGCAGAGATGAGAAGTCTGGGTCCATATGTTAAGCAGAAGTCGGCCACAGCAGAAAACACTGTCGCAGAATTCAACAAGGGGTTGCCCAATAGCTGAAGCCCAGTTAGACGTAGTTTTTCATGAGCTGCCTGGTAATTCCAGTATATCGAGAAAACGTTTTTGACTTCCTGCTTCACACGGAATTTTCTTTTCTATTTATAGATGTTATAATTTGATGAATCCAGTGCTTTGTTTAAGAATTGAACAATGACCCTCCACAATAAGACATAAATGTTCAGTATATCTGTTATTTTTAAAATGCAAGTATGACAAGCAATATGATGAATTCACAAAGACCAGTGTGATGACATCCCGCATTACTGTTGGCCACTTTGTATTTTTGGACGGCATCTGCAGGGACTTAAAAGGATGAAGTCAAGAGAGCTGTCACCAGCAGGTCAGGCTGAACAGGGTGTTAACCTAAAAGATTAAAAGTTCCATTGGAATCTAATATAAGAAAATAAGTAACTCCATCTTTACAAAGAAATCTGTTTCAAATTATATTTCCTCCCCTGAACATTGATTTTAATACTAATAATGTGATAGTCTGAGGAAATCGTGCAGCACAGACATGAATGCTCCGAGGCCAGCAGACTGTGGTCTCGTGATGAATCACGTTTTCGTTGACATTATATGGACAGCGTTCCAGATGGCACCAGGATACATGATGAGAAGGAGAGGAAGTGTGAGGCTTTGGCAATGTTCTTCTGGGAACCCTGATGTTTATGACACATACCAAAACACTTTTGCAAACCAAGTACTATTAATGAAAATGGTATTACCACACAGCATTGTTTCCTTTTCCAGACAATGCTCCCTCCCCGTTACTGAAATGGTTGAGAAGTGGAATAGAACAAGTTCATGTCGATGTTTTCTGATGTGGAGACTCAACCTTGCATCTTACATGATCTTCATATCTTCATCTTTCTATTTCATCTGGCCCCTCTAACAACCTAACTGGAGGACTTAGTGGAAATAAAATAAAAATGAAAATGTCCAATTTGTAAGGACCAGAAAAAAAACATAAAAAGTCACAATGCTCAGCATAGAATAGGTCGATCTGAAGCTTTGGTGCTTCTCTTCTTTGCTCTCATGCCTCTTTCCCAGTTGAACTATTTTTATTTTGTCATAAATTACCTAAATTTATGATACTATTACAATAATGTAGATACTTAACTTTTTGCTTGCTGGCCCAACAGAGCAGATCAAAATGGAGTCTTGAGCCGAGAACAATAAACCTTGCTTTTGTGCTGGAGCACTTCTGCCTTGATAGAACTATTAGAGACCCAAACCACTAAGGGTGGTATCATAAAATGGGTTTGGCTATCAAGCCAATAATTTAAAACCATAAATGAGATTTATTTTCAGCATGTGTTTGTAGTTTCTTAAATTGTAATAATGATGACAGGGTAGAGAGCCACTAATCCTGACACTCTATTTATGCTGAAGGTCAAATTACAATTTGGTTTCACCACAGATGTTGCAAACAATAAATGCACTGACATGCAAATCCATTTTAAAGTTAAACTTCTTCCACCAGAATATGCTGCCACCTGAAAGTGAAATCTATGTAAGAGAGAGAGATCCTGGTTTCAGTCCAATGGCACACAATCATCACGAGCCCTGAGGCATTTGGGCGAGAGAATCTCAAATGCACAGAGGAGAGACGCAAACACTAACAGACGCACGACCATTTTCTTCGTAATTTGCCTGTGGCAGCATATTCAAACACAGAGAGAACTGCAATAAAAGAAACTTGACGCCACAGTGGTGTTTGCGGGTCTCAGAAAATGCTCAGTGATTAAAGATCAGCCTCTGAAATCAAGGCCAAACTAGTGGTGTCACTGAGGGCATCGAGAAGAACAAGCTGCAAGATGACAATGAAAATCAATCAATAAAAATACAACGACTAGACCAATTGCCGCAGCTGTGTTTTGTTAATTTTGACAAGTTAATATTTTTACGCAATAGGCTAATCTGTCTGTTTTTGGTGATCACAGATGTTTGGTTGCCTTACACTGTTTTAGGGAAGTGGATCTGCTGACAGTCACAGATTTAACAGAACCCATCCTGTTTGTGTGTAACCAGTGTTTTGGTTTGCCTCCTGTGCACGCAACTCTAGACATGCCAACGTAATCCCAGAAGCAAAGGCACACATGTACATGTGCAACGAGTGTGTCTTGAGCACGGTTAATAGAAAAACTGAAGAATAAATAAATGTTTTTCTGCTGCTAGCGCTGTTGCCTCACAACAAGAGCCACAGGTTCAAATCCAACTTGGGGCCTTTCTGTTAGGAGTTTGCATGTTCTCCTCGTGTCTGCGTGGGTTCTCTCCGGGTTCTCCGGCATCCTCCCACCTCCAAAAACATGCAACTTAGGTGAATTGGTCACGCTCGATTGCCCGTAGGTTTAAGTGTGTGCGTGACTGATTGTCTGTCTATGTGTGGCCCTGCAATGAACTGGCGGCTTGTCTGGGGTGTACCCTGCCTCTCACCTGTAGACTGCTGGGATAGGCTCCAGCACGACCCGCGACTTGATTATGGATAAAGCGGTTCAGGGAATGGATAGAGTAATGTTTTTCTGTAGTAGTTTATTATAGACCTTGCAGTCAGGTTTTAGAGTGCACGTGTTCAAAGTTACAAATTGCCTTGTTTCAGCACATCTTTTTTGCTCTTACTGCCGCATTCATCACCGTTGTCTGCTATTGCAGGGAAAAGTATTTAATTGGCATCAATAGAACTGCATTAAACTGGTTTAAGTCCTATTCATCTGATTGACTTGTTCAAGTTAGTTATGAATCATTAATGAAAAAAATGTTAATGGTTGAGTTCCTCAGGGTTCTGTTCTTGGACCAATATTGTTCAGTGAATTCAGCGGTGTCTCTGGAAGTTATCACGACTTGGTTTACGCTTTGCCGTGTCGAGTCTTAACTTGCATTTGCAGACATTTAAAGACACAGAAATGAACTGTATTTACTGAAAACATTCCCGAGCTTTAGGTATTCCAGGTCACAGGGATTCACTGTTGGGTTTTTGTACTTGTCCCTTATGTGCACAGATTTCTTCGGGCTCTCTGAATACTGTGGTTATTCCTAAACTTTGGTCCCATGCACATTTTCACAGTGTTGAACTTCTCATTGTCTTTGCTTGGGAATGACTGAGCCTTTCAATGATGCTCCTTTCATACTTTTCATATAACCTGTGGAATCAGGTGTTTTTGAAATTTTGAAACTGTTTTTTTTTTGCTGCTGTTTTGACATATGTTGCTGCCATGAAATTCAGAATAAGCATATGTTCAAGTTAAGTGGAACAACTTTGGATATATTGTGTTTGTACAGACTTCACTGGAGTTGAATTTCTAAAAGGATTAAGACATTATCACATTTATCACAATTTATATTCGACAGAGTGTCCCAACGTTTTTGGAAACAGGGTTGTAGATATTGAAAAAGTACACAGTGGTGTTTGGCACACCCCATGTTTCCTTTGAGAAGGATGAGTATTGCTGGTAGGAAGCTAAGCAATAAATATAATACTGTAGACAGCAGCAAAACACATTTTAGCCACTTAAAAAAGGCCCACCTTAAGAAATCAATATCAATTTAAGTGTACAATATATCACTTTCTCCAAAGCCATTACATTTCAGCTTTCTAAATGTTTCTTCATCGCCAGCATCATATTAAAAGCCATTTCTGCTCCCCTGCTGTTATACCTAAATACCTACTGAAGTAAGCAAATGTTTTGATTTATATGAAAGTTTTGATAACCCTATTCAGTCAGTTTCCAGTTTCCACTGTACACTCTGGATGATTTCTTGAGAATGTTGAAAGCTGAGGTGCCAGAGGTCAAGCAATCAGCCTGTTTCTTTGTCTAATACTCCTGCAACAAATGACGTTATAAATAGCGCCTGCATAGTCTTCTTAACTTCTAATCTTAATAAGCATCGCAAATTTATAAGGAACTCATTACCTGTTAGCTAACTAATCATCTTCAAACCAATGAAGACGAACCTTACGAACGAATCTTAATTCTTTTAAATACCAACAGGCATGAATTTGCCTTTAGTTTATAGAAGCACCTAGAAACGCACGCTCCTGCAGACAGCTGCGCATCCTCCTGTGTAATAAGAGAGGGCAATCGATACTGCCATGCTGAAACACTCAAACAAAGAAAGAGACTAAAGTGAAATTGACAGACAGGTGGAAGAGTAACATGTTTAAAGTTAATTTGTGTCCTTCTCTCCCTCTTTCTCATATTGTCTCTTGAATCCGCGCCTCCTCTTCATCTCTCTCGCTCTGCTCTGTCTCTTTTTTTTATCTCCCTCCATCTACTCTCACACCTTCCCTGCAGAGGTCATCTTAAAGACAAGGTTTGGTCCAATCAAACTGAAGTTGTATAGCTGTAGTTGTGGCTGCCTGATTGAGAGTGACATTGACACGATTACGACAGACAAACTAGATTAAGAACGACGTGGCGCTCCCTCCCATCTACCCTCTGTTCCTCCATCTTCCCTGCTTTCCCGCCTTCGTTCCTCTTTGCTCTTGTCCAGTCTTTGAACACACCGTTGTATTTCAAGCAGACTTTGCCCTTTAATGGCCCTCTGCGACTTTGTCTTCCTCATTTTCATGCGTCCCCCCAATAACATTTCACACATATGTCCAGTCAGGCCAGTGACTCCACTAACACAGCAGGATTAAATGACATAGAACTAGAGATTGTTTTGTCAGCTGATACAGGTTGCTGCCCCCCCAACCAGAATCCAGGACTGGCCCCAAAGTCCTTGAAAGCCGTAAAGGGTCAGCAACTCTCCCCGACTGCTTGGTCTCATTATGTATCTATGACTGCGACCAGGAGAAGCCGTGTAGACATGTTCAGGATTATTTGTTTGAAAATGAGGTTGTGCCTCCAAAGGCTAATTAGGAGTTGGTTGATGATCATCTACTGCTTGGTGAATTTGATGGCAGCGTGCATGAGTGATCTGTCCACTGGAGGCGCTGTGTGGAAATCCCAGGAGCCACTGACCTATTTGAGCAACACGGAGAAGCCCTTTCTCCATCTCCCAGCCTGGCCGAGGCGACTCCTGCTGGGAAAGGCTCTCACAGGATGCGACTGCTCATTAGCAGCCCAAGCTGTCCCATACCTCACCTTCACATCCTCACTCTAAAATTGTTATGGGTGTGAAAATATTTCAGCCAGTTTCTCTTCTTGGAAAAAGAGGAAACGGTGTCTTACGTACCAGCTGGCTGGAAAGCGATATCCTTGGAAAAGAACTGCTGCTGTGTCACGTTTCACCCTCTGCTGACCTTCGATACTGACGTGTGGAGTATATTGTGGGTGATAACCGCATCCTGGCTACCTTTCCTTTTCGGTGGTCAGCAGCAGCTGATTCTTAGATCAGTGGGCGGAAATCTGCTTTGGTCCCTAGTCTCTGCCATAGAAATAATAAGGATGCCCCACATAAGAGTTTGGACAAGTCCTTGGGTTGTTTTGACCTAAAAGAATTAGCCGGGTGATCATTAAGTAATGCACTGAAAAACTGGCAATTTGTTAACAATTCAATGAACATTTTAGTCACGTTTTTTATTTAATTATTATTTTTTTTATCACTGGTTCAGATTCTTTTGTTGGGCTTGTACTGTTGATTGGATGAGAGAAGCAATGTGAGTGTGTCAGGCAGGCATTTTGACAGACAGAAGATTGAGTCAATATTGGTCAGAGTGATGGGATAATTAAATTAATTCTTATTTTCTGCCACAGAGGTTATTGTGTGTAACTTGTTTTTTTTTTTTATATGGCAAATTTAATTGGCGCCCTTCTGTGAGCAATTGGCCTTTCAAGATAATATCTACTTTTCATTTAGCTTTTTTTTCTTAATCATTGCATGAATGTGTTTTTACATTTTAATATCCGGTGCTGAATGCATTATGTTGCATACATTTTTTTGCGGCCTGTTTATCGGTTTCTGTACATGTGTATGCCTTTGAGTGTGAATTCTGCTGTGAGAAGTAAAAGACACTTGCTTGGCCTGATCTAATAAGCGTTCATTTCTTTTCTGAGACTACTCCTCACCTCCTCACCTAAATTATGTTAGTATTGGGGGCTAGATTGGTTTAATGACGTCCCAGTGAAGTCACTTTACCTTCACATTTATCTCCACTACACAACTCCACTCTCAGTCTACACCCTGCACATTCCATTTCAAAGGACAGTGTTCTGTATCAGGAGGAAGGCAGCAAGTCTCATTGCAGTGTCTTTAAACTAAAGTTTTATATACACTACCGTTCAAAAGTTTGCGGTCACCCAGGTCAGTTTCATGGCTTCTCTAACCAGCTAAACTGTTCTCAGCTCTGCTAACATGATTGCACAGGGTTCTCTACTCATCCATTAGCCTTCTGACGCCTTTAAAGCCTTTAAAGTTATCGTCATTGAAAATGGTGCTTTTCTATCAAAATGTGATGCCAAACTTTTGACAGGTAGTGCACATTAAAACAACTCAATGCATGCCATGTAGCGAGTCTTTAAATGTAGCCATGCTCTTTTGAGTGACATTGATCCCACAGTGATTGACCTCTGATCTTTGACTCTTCCAGTCAGCCCTCAGGGACCAAACCAATATGTGCCTCTACCTTTCTAATCACTGCTGCACATAATACCACTGAGTGCTATTAACTTACCATCAGGTTGTGGACTATTTTGTGACAACAAACACACACTGTAGTGTATCAATATATCTCACTGAGATATTACGGCAGCTGATATTTGTCCTATTTTGGAGAAACCAAGGCAGAAGTGCGCGAGAGATGAACGAAGACACCTTAGTAATTATACAGGTACACTTTCCTTGGGGGTAACTCTTTCGGTCATACATCAGGATATCTCAACAGAACATAACTCCAAAAGAGCTTTCATTGATTTGCCATAAGATAAAACTAGGGAAGAGAACTTTAGCGTTGGCATTGACAATGTAATTTCCTTCATTCCTGTGTTCATCCTAAACAGGCACTGTGTGTTTTTATAGCCCAATTCTAAGTTGGTAATCTCTCTCAATGTTCTGAAGTGTCTCCATTAGTGATTGCATCAATGCAGTAGTTTCAGTTCCCCTTGAGGGACAGAATGGAAGGACCCCACTCTGTATCTCCTCAGTGTTCTATCTGCAAGTGGTCAATACAAAGTGATTGAACATATTGCGTTCTGTATATCTGCTCTATGTACAGCTTAGTACGACTTGTAAGCTCTTATATGGGGGTTCATATTTTTGCTTTGTTTTGTGTGTGTGTGTGTGATGAGGTCTCTTTTATCCTGACCTTTCCCTGGGGATAGGAGTTATAGTTGGCATGCACCCTACTCCAGACCTTCTTTGATAATCTTTCCTAATTGGTCTGAGTCACAGTCTCATGAGAAAGCTAATTAAAACAAAGTGATGAAGTGAAAATAACAAAATAATTGTGCTTATGCGCGTGTGTAGTCGTGTTTTTGTGTCTGCATGCTCATGCCAACGTCTGTGTGTTTCCATGTGAGAGCGTTTCAGTGCAGTTGTTTGCTCATAAAAAAAAAGCATGATTTACATTTTGCTTGTGCGTGAGTCATCATATATCTCCAAGCACAAAAGTGATTGTGTCTTTCTGAGTACTTTGTAATAACAAATTTGTATTTATACTGTAATGTAATACATGAATTTGAATGTATGCTTGTATAAAGCTGAATGAATGAGCTGGAGCTTCAGCAGATTTACTGCCCCTCCATGACACATTGATTGAAATCTGCCTTTTATGGAGTTGCATTTTCTCCATGAGATAAGAGAGTATCCAGTCAAATGGGAGATAAATCTCCAGTGTTTTTACCCTCAACTCTTCCGGTTTTAATCTTTTTTTTTTTTCCTGGTTTATCCTTTGTTTATGCGAGTTTTGCATGTTTTTAAATGTTTTGGCTAATTAAAACCCTTAACACTATCACTAAGCATTAACACTCTATTTTCTGTGTTCATTGTATCCCGATTCTTGATGTGTCAGAAGGGAAGGAATATATGGAGGGGTAGGAGACATCTCCCTGCATTGTTTAGGAATCATCAGCAAGATTTTGGTGAATGTTTCATAAGAAGATCACAGATCTATGTATTTTGTATTTACTTCTTAAATAAAGATTTTTTTAAAAACACATCATAATAATTAGTTCATGTACACTAGTTAGCTAGTTGTGTGTGTGTGTGTGTGGTCTAGTATAACTACTGCTCTAACACTGTGACATATTTCCTCCCTTTGATTATACTGCAGCTGAAGATGCTGTCATCTCAGAAACAAACTTGCGGCATTTGTTATAACAGTACCGTTGGCTAATGTAGCAGGATCCATTTTCATAGAAGAATACTTTAACCTTTTTCACCCATAAGGCTGTTTACAGGGGCATGGCAAGGGGAAAATGTATCGTGCTGATTGTGAGAAATGGGATTCTGGGATTATTGGGATTATTATTTGAAGTTACAAGAGCATTATGCCTGTTTGATATTTATTCCCCACTTTTTTTTTTGCTTTTAATATATTTGCTACTTGATTTTTGCCAGTCATGACGCTGATGTCGGAATTGTTGCAGCGAGTCAAAGATTCAAACGGAATGAGAGAGAGAGTCAGAGCGTCTGAGTGAGGCACGCTGGTGCGGCACCTTTTTTGTCACGACAGCGTGTTCAATTTGTTCTCTTCTTCTTCTACTTCTTTCCCCTCCTCATTTCCTCTTTCCATCATTGGCCATCTCCTTTTACTTATTGACCTGTTCTGTCATTGATCTGTCCATCGACTGGCCCTCTGATCCATTCTCCATCTGTCTGCCACTGACAGACTTTTAATTGATGAGGGAGCAGGTCAAATTAAGCAATTAGGCCAAGTGGCGGAAAAAGAGACAGAGCGGCACGTCTTTTTTGGGTAGATAGGGGAAAGAGGAGTGGTCGAGGAGGAGGGAGTGGGAGTCGGAAGGAGAAGAGAGCGAGGGCGGGTTAAGGCAGCTGTGAAGGATAATGAATGCGAGAGGCATAGGCAGATGCGGATTGTTTACGCTTTTTCATTTTGGAATTTGAATGAATTTTTCATAGCTATTCATAAAAAATCCATCAATATTTCACCTGGGAAGAGTGAAGGAGGGAGGGAGGAAGGGAGAGAAAAAAGGACCCTTACAGAATGAGTTGTCATGAAAGTCTATTGAAGCAAACAGAGAAAAAGAGAAGGAAGGAAGGAGGAGGGATGGAGGGATGTTTATGCCGAGGACACAAACACCTAGATGGGGGAAGTGGTGTGGGAGGAGGTGGGGGGAGTGAGACGAAGGGATAAGCAGGGAGGTGTACGACGTAAATGTCTGGGTGAGAATGTGCACGACGGCTGTCATGGTATCTGTTGGAACGTGCTGTGTGTGCGCGCGTGTGGCTGCGTGCGTGTGTTTGTGGGTGTTGCAAAATCTGAGACAAAGCCATATCAACCTCCCCCTCTAACAGGAACAGCAGGAGTGGGGTTGTGTTAATTTTCACTTTGTCAAACCCCATTATGTGAGAAGAACATCTGATCCGTCCCATTAGCATACCTTGGGCTCAGACACCCGGAGTGGGATGTCTGGTCCCTCATTGCTTCCCCTGGAGCAGAACCGGGAGTCGTGAGCTTTCAGCTCCACAATCAACCAGTGGCTTTGCTGCTCTTTCTTGCATGTTGCTTTATTCTATAAATGCAGATTAATTCATGTACATGAAAACTTGTTGTTTACCTGTAATGGGCAACACCACCTCATACATGGGTGAAAGGAAGTAGAAAGGAAGGACATAACGAAAGTCTGGTTACTTCAGAGTCAACCTTCAAGGATTATCATGAACTGATGAAAGAGAACGTATACCGATATGTTGAACTCAGCTTGTTAAGTGGCAAGTGATAAAATGTTGGGTCCAGATGAGGAGAGGCCAGGTTTTGTGCCATATATTCTATAGAGACATTCTTATTTGAGCATAAACTAAGCTTAGAAGTGGAGCTGGAACACTGAAAGACACAGATCCGTGCTCAGCGACGAGGCTTGACCCCCCCCCCCCCCCCCCCCACACACACACACACAGCCTCTCATTGAACTCTGTCCTCATCACACAGTACCATTTAATCCGCCTCGGGGGAGAAGATGTAGGTCGCCGTTTGCATGAATTTATGGCTGCAGTAGTCAATTAAATATCTAATTAAGTGGGGAGGAGCTTGAATAATATAGAAGTATTGACTGACCTGGTTGGGTGGGACGGAGGACGGCTGCATTTAAATCAGCACTGTCGCTGATGAAAAGGTAAATATCTATCATATGATTGAAGTACTTTACACAGTACTCTCGGGTAATCTAGCATTGAACACATAGCTGCTTCCAAGTTCTTGGGCAAATAAATGAGGATCATGTAAATACTGGTTGTTTGGCTGACTGTTATGTTGGGATGCACGCAAACATCTCAAAAGGTCAATGAACCCAGGCAGATGTCAAAGTCCACCGTGGCGTTGTCTCAGAAGAAGAGCTGGAACACTCTAAAATGGTTGCCTCTGTAGTCTGACCTCATTACCCTCAACATCTAGGGTCATTATTTATTCTTTATATTTAGTTTTGTTTGTTCACATTTCCTTCTTGTAAAAGAACCGCAAGGTTTTAGAAAGGCCCCTCTTACAAATACACGGCTTGTCAAATGGACAGCTTTGGTGATCAGTAGCTGATATGTATCTGCAAACAATCAATTAAATATCACCAGATTCTTCAGTGAGCCAGGTTGTTCACAAACACCCACAGTAAGCAAATAACACAACATTTTGCATTTGTATTTGCTTATATGTGCAGCTTATGTTACATTTGTGCCGTCGCTGAGCCATGCTTTGCTAATATGTCATTGATGAGGATTTACTTTTCTCAGCTAACAAAAGGGTTTCTTGCTAAACAAACCCATTTTGAGCTATGTCATAAATATAATACAATGGGGGGGGGGGGCAATTAATGAACTTTCGTTCAGATGTAGAGGCTGCAGCAGCTCGCATGCTGTCATGTACTTCTGCACTGTTTGTGTGAGAGTTCCTTTGTTTGCCCATCTGAAAGAATTACAGGCAGACTAAGCCTGCATGCAATATTTATACGAAACCTTTACAAGCACAGATGGAATACAGCTGTCATAATTAAATCTACACATCTTTTAACAACGTTGCTGCTCTCTGTCTCTCTTGGTTAAGGAGGAACACTCTCCGGGTTTTTTTTCTCCCTCCACACATTGACAGCTGTTTCTGCAACCTTTTCACCTAACCCTGCCGTCTGTAGCTTAAATTAGTTATGTGTAAAAGCAACAACACTAGCAAGCACAACAATGCAAATATATTACTCCAAACAGGTACTCTAATACATATATTAGATAGCGTAGGTGTGTTTTTGAGCAAGTTGACAGTGCTATAATTGAGTGTGGGCACTTGGCTTAAGTGACCCGTGGCCGTGACCATCTCTGTTTGTGTTGCATCACGGTTGTTTAAACTTAACTATATATCCACATATGGATGGGCACAGATGCAAACTGAGATAGAAGATGACTGCATTATTAGAGCCAGTCAAAGTTTTCTATGGAAAATGAGAAGAATCAACATAAAGCAGCACATAGATAACACGTCAGCAGAGACACAGCGAGGTCAAGGGCAAGAATTAAATATTGAACCTCCGCTTTCGCAAAGCGTAATAGAACCTGAGAGGATCCAGTTAATTCAGTAAAGCCTGATTGCATATATTACATCCATCCATCCATCCATCTTCATGTAGATGAGACATATATTACAACACTTGTTTTATCAGCTCTGCATTAAGAAAAAGGGGAAAAAACATAACCTTCAAGGGGGGGATGCAGTTAATATTTCCCGTATTTACAGGTGATGAAACAATAAAGTAGGTGTCATACGGGCTTCATTTATCGTCTCTTTTTAAATGTGTACAATCAGTTAAACCTGTCATACAGAAGAAGAAAAAATCCATTAAACTTGCAGATAATAAATTTGCATTATTAAATATTTGACATTTAATTAGCTAGTCACAAACCTCGGGTTCAGGCCCATGTCAGATGGTGAATGCCCAAAATCCATCAAACTCTTTTAATTCACTGCTGCACATTATGAGGAAATAGCTGTGTTTTGTGTTATGGGGCAAACAGTCTGACTGATGGGCATATGGTGAGCATGGTGCTCAGGCACAGCTGACTGCCTCTGACATGACACGTTGGATGGGACCTGGGGGCGGGGGGTCTATGATCGTTTATGGTCTCTAGGATTGTTGTTGCGTTTTCTTGTCCTTGTTTTCTTTCATACTTTTGAGTTGATCATGCACAATGAATCTGAATCACTCCTACTTCCTGCCTCTTTGTATTTCATCTGCCCCCCTTTGAGTTCGCCCTCCACCCCTCCCTTGCCCCTCGCCCCCACCAGCTCCCTCCAGATGTGTTAATCAGGACTCTCTGTTAGCACATGATTCACGCCATATGCTTTCTGCAGCACAAGGCCTCCACTTGGGAGCTGAGATTGTGCGTATGCGCAAGTGTTCACATGAGTGAGTGCAACTTTGAAGTGTCGTCTCTCTTATCCTCTCTCTCCTCTATCCTATTTTTGTGTGTGTGCGTGCGTGTGTGCATGTGTGTGTGTGCTTCAGGATCCACCAGGCTTGCTCAGGCTTTCTCCACTGGGCTGCTGCTGTCGGCTCAAATCAACCTCCTTTCCCCGTGAGTGAACACACTAATCCATTTGTGTATCTGAGTACATGTTGTGTGTGCGTGTGCATGTGTATGTAAGCATGCTAATCCAGGGGAGGGCCCTGACTAACACCCCATGAAAACACTCTATTCACCAGCAATTAGAGGTAGGGGCCCTGGGCCCTGTGTTACACTTCCACTGGGAGAGAGGGAGACAAAGACGGGGAGGAGGAAAGGGATGAGAGGAGGTGGATATTGGGCTACCACAGGGATGAGAGGAGAGGCACCGCTCTAAATGTTTGCATCTTTGCCACGAGGGACAGGAGGACTGTTTGGGATATGAATGCGGAAGTGGAAACGGACAAATACCCTCCTCAGATTGTCCCCAACCCGGGTGTTGAAGACAAGACACATAATCTGAGAAATTGACCAGCTTCAGTCATCTTCCTTTCAAGCGAACCACCATTGATGGATTACAGAATAAAAGGTGGATGGAGTTACAGTTATGAGTTAACAGTCTGGAGAAGGCCACTGTGGTACCCGGCATCCTTCTTGCATTAGAGTCCTCTCTGCCTCGTTCTTCTCAGAAGAAGGTTGGTGTCTTTGTGTGAGGAGTTTGCATGTTTTGCAAGTATATAACCTATTATTGCCCTGAGATAAATGTGACTTGTGAATTGGTGAAGGAGTAAGCGGAGGTTAAAGGCCGGTGTGTGTGCCTTAAGTGCTGTTAAAGATTGCAAATATAAATGACACAAAGCAGAAAAGTGAAGAATAGAGTAGCTAGCAGGAACATGCACTACGTGCTCTTTATGGACGTGAAAGCGCCTGCACAATTTAGCTTAAGTGCTAATGCATGAATCGAGGCATTCTGTAACATATACAGGAGTGCTGCATGAATGCACACTTCCAACTGTTTTCATTAATGTGTTGTGGGCAGGCACGCAACTGTCCACGCATAACCAGTAGTGCAGCAGCGCAAGTGGTGGCTTCAAATAATTGCCGGGGCCATAACCTTGAAAACTACAGTTAAAAACTCCACCACTTCTTTATTGTTATAGATGTTGACAGCGCTTTGGCTGCTCAGAGTGCTCAATCTATCAAAGCATTTCTGCTGTTTCAAAACGGCTTCTGTGCCTCTTAGAGAGACAAAAAGTGCCTTTAAACGTGAATGAAACAGCATTGCTTTTGAACACCCGTGCAGTTCCTTCCTCCCCTCTCCCCCCTCTACGTGTCATTTTTCCTCCCTCCTGTCTTTTTTGCCAGCTTTAATTTTTAATGCCGCTTCCTGAATAGGTTTGTAATAAAGAATAGGTACAGTAAGTAGCATGAAATATTGATTTTGTACATTTCCTTATAAATTTATATTCTGCGGCATGATTAAATTTTTCATATGTTCTGTACTTGGGAGATTTGTGATGAATTTGTCTCTGTTTACTGTGTGTGAGCACACAACTATTGTTCCCAATTTGGGGGAATAAATAATGCAGCCAGGGTCTTCTTCTTGGACCTGCATGTGCTGGATGTGTGTGTTAATTTTCATGCTGGGTTCAGGTACATACAGCTCGCTTAGATAGGTAATACAAAATGTGTATGTTGAAGTTCTTCTACCCAAGACAGAGAGATAGAATAAAATAATGTGGGTGACAGCAAAGGAGGATGCACTGATCTTGTATGAATGTGTTCATCTATGACATGTGTCTTTGTTTATGTCTTTGCTTGGGGCTTGCTCCAAACCCATAATTAACACAATGGGGTGATTAGCCATGCAGATGAGTGGCCACGGGGTCCCAATAGAGACAGAGGAGGAATGAAGACAAGAAAATTAAAAAGGAAAACAGAAATTTCTCTCAATTTCTACCATCTGCTCCTGTACTTAGACCACATCTCTCCACAGTCTTGAGTTCATTTTAAAGCAATCCTTTAAATCTGTTTATTCCAGCCTGGAGACATCGCAGTCATAACAACTACTGCACATATGCCAGCGCTTTTTCACTTATTTACTCACATGCACATACACAACACATGTTCAAATCTTGTGTAACAGAAGTAAGTAATGCAGTAAAATGCTTGGCTCCAGCAGGTAAATTTGAGTGTGATAAGATAACGCAAACATTAGATCTTCACTTTCAGCATCCCAAACAACTTCCACTGTGACTCCTGATGGTAAAAGTAATATCCAAGAGTGACACGTCCCATATGATCTCTGGACTCGATAGCAGACATCAATTTTTATTGCTTTCAGTGAGAACAGTAATTGCACAATGGTTAAAAGATCAAAAATAATCTCTTTGATCAAACTCCAGATGGGGGAAGGACTTCATTTGAAAGTGAATTGTGAGACAACTGTGTTTTGAGAGGACCTTGAGCGTGAGTTTGAAAGGGATCGATGCGTGTTTGGGAAAGCCAATTGCGATCAATGAGAATGGATTTAGCGAGAGGGCAGGAGCGTTGCAGTGCTACAGCAAGTGAAGCTGCTAAAATAGACTTTATGAATATTAAACAGTAGGGGGGTCGATACCAGGGACGGGGCTGCTACAGTCAACGCAGGGACACACAATGGTGGATTTGTAGATGAGTGTATACAATTTATTTTTGCACAATATCCAGATATATGAAATGCAAACTAGTATTCAAACAAAATAATTGACTCTCATAATGAATATTTTCCCATAAGAAATGGCGTAGGACATGAGTTATCCATCACCCTAAATGTTTCCAAATTGCCGACACACAAACGCTGCTCACATCCCGAACCACCTCTCCTCCAGCCCCCCTACTGCTGACAAGCTGAGCAGTGTGATGGGAGAGCATAGGAAATAAATGTAGAAGCAGACAAAGCGTGTTTACAGTGCAATGTGACCTCACCTAATATCAACCAGACTCTCTTTGCACCCCCAACAGATGAACTTGAGGCCGGCTCAAGGGTATGCTTGTATAATCACAAATGTGTGTGCGTGAGGGGCTGGATGAGTGACTGAGTGAATAAAATGGCAGCTATTAAAGAAACAAATTGGGCTTGGGTTACCTTGCTGAGTTGAGTGTGGGGTGCTGTCACTAATATGTTCTGACATGGTCCCCCAAGACCTGGCAGGAGTGTGTGTGTTGGTGTGTGAGCGTGCCTATGTGCAGGAATATGCTTGCATCAATGGCACATACCTTACCAGGGTTGGACATGGTTTGAAATCTTTGTATTGTGCCAAACCTTAAAACTAAAAGTTTGTGATCCAAGGATTTGAACCTGATGCACGGTGGCGGAGAGGTTAGCGCCGTCAGCTCACAGCAAGAAGGGACCGGGTTCAAGTCCTATCTGTGTCGAGCGTGTATGTTTTTCCCGTGTCCGTGTGGATTTTCTCTGGGTTCCCCGCAATGCGCTGGCGATGCATCCGGGGTGTACCCCGCCTCTTGCTCATAACAAGCAACATTTAGACTGAATTCATTGGGAACCAAGTTAATCCAGTGACTTACAAGTGAAACTACTTTTATTTTTCTTGCAAGCTTATTTTATGAATTGTTTTTATGCTTTGATCATCCAGGAAACCAAATGACTCATGTGGTGTCGGTTATGAGTTACTGCGGTCGGGGTTTCGTGTGGCCTCTGCATTATATGATTCTAGTCCTAGAGTTGTCAGTGGAAGCAGCTGAGACTCCAATGCTCTCCTTAAAATACCTACTAAAGCTGTAGCTGTACTGGCTGCAGGGCAACAAGCCAATTCATAATCCAAGGCATTGCGATCCGTCATCTTAAAAAAGTAGAGCCGTGACTGTTTCCATGTGTTTATGGACCCTGAAACAGCCACATCACCAATGCCCTCATTCTCACTGCAACTCTCGTCTGTCTTTATGAGAGTCAAAGGTCAAAGTTCACATTTTGCTAATATCTAAAGATCCACTAAGAACTTTGAACCAAGATGGTAAGCATGCATCATGCAGTAGATACTTCACCGGTGCTGATGTCTTGATGCAATTCGGATTGAGGTTTAATTTACATCAAAGCGACTGACGATTCTTGGTGAAGATATGGACGCTACTGCGTTGTTCTGTGGTCGGGGCTCTGTTATCTGATGCCGGTCACTACCGTTGTCAGTCGCACACAGATGCCAATACAAACACCAACACACACACATTACACTGATTACTCCTTCAAATGGTCTTGCCGGCAGAGGAGACCCGATGATTCCCGAGGGTGCAAAAGTAGAGATTGAAAGAACGAAGAAAGAAAACAGGAGAGTGGAAGAAATTAAGCTTTCGATGCTAATGAGGAAAGTAATAGTCTAAACAATGAGCGAGTCATCTTGGTTGCTTTACCAAGATATGGGAACCCTGATGTGTAAGTTGTGTGGATCTGTGAGGCGGTCTGAGCCTGCCTTAACCTGACTCAGAAAGAGCGTGCATGTTTTTTGTGTAACGACCTGAGAAGTCCAAGGCCGCCTGTTCTCGGAGTGGAGATCAATGCGGCAGGCTCGGCTTTAAGATGGACCAAGCTGTCAGTTTTGAATTAGATGTTAAATCTTTTAGACAAAATGTGCTGCTTTCAGAATTTATCATGTGCTGCTTTAGCAGTGGCGTGTGTGTGTGGTTGTGTGCTCACGTAGGAGTGTGTGACGCTCCAAAGGTCCGGCCAGAATGTAGTATCTCATGGCTGTGAAAACACGGCATATCCTTCTCAACGTTGTAACTTTTCTTGAATTCTTTCTCTCTTGCTTTCTTAATCTTTTCCTGACTTGTTATCCTTTAGCTGCTTTTTCTTCCTGCCATGCTTCTGCCCTCCTCTAGTACACCCAAAGCTAATTTCATCTATCCCTGCTTTTCTGATTTTTGCCTCCCTCCCAGGCAGTCCACCTAGGCAAACATGTTTAATATATCTGTCGTCTTTCAAACTGTATATCTTAGACCAAAGGTATAACCCAGTCATCCGTGTTCTTTTGGCCAAGGTTCCCCAATCTCCCTCTCTTTATCCATCACTTTTCACCCCATCACTCCCACTCCTGTGCGTACTTGCGCGCCAGTATGTCTGTGTACTGATTATGAAGCTGTGTGTCTAACTACAATTCCAGCTGTTTCTCCTGCCCCAAAACATTTTCTGTCTTTTTCCTCTGTTATTTTCCTGCTTATTTGTTGAATATTTTATTACAATATGACAAATGTTACATGAAGCCACTGCTCTAGATTCTTAAATGAATTTCCAAAAGTACCATTACTTTGTTTTCTTATCTATATTCCTGTCACAGATGACTGATTTATAGCTATCAAATTTCTTCCTGAGAAGAATAGACTGAAGAGGCTCCCTCTGAGGTCAGGTTTTATCTACCTGCATGACAGTATGAATCTCTTATTTACAATAGCCTTTCTAAGATGTAATGTCATGAGCTTAATTGGCTTACATGCTGGTGATCATATTTCAAGTTAAATATATTAACCCGATATAGTTGATTCATGTTGATTTGACTTGGTTTCCATAGCGTCTAACCTCAGCTAGAGTACATCTAATCTCAAATTCCACTTGTATAACGTTTGCCCTTTGGCAAGAACTTTATTGTATAGTGAATTCAAAGTTTTCTTCCAGTTGGGCTTTGCATATTGTTACCTTTCTCACCCTTGAGTGTCTGGAAGTAGTGATGTTCCACCCGCATTTTTAAGAGAACCATTTTTTCCCCCTTACACCTCCATTCCACCCCGACGAAACAAATAGATGACACACATGCATCCTCCGGTGGTGTAAAACAATTCACGCAGCGGCTTTCATTGGGAACAGTGGTCCCAGCGAGAAGTCGACTGCAGCAATTAACGGAGAGATGAAAGAGATCAGGCTGCCTGCTGAATAATTAAGACGGGTTTGATGAGCAAGGAGGGGCTTGATGGAGAGGTTGGGTGAAAGTTCTCAGCGGAGCGTCCAGTGATGCATGGTGTGCAACTTGCACATCAGTAAATTAATTTGTGGTTGTGGTTTATTGATTAGCGTTCTTATATATATATATATATATATTTAAAAAAAAAAATGTTTGAAATTTTAGTATGCTGTCCTCAGGAAAGTTGTCTTATTCTTTGGTGTTAAGATAAAGACAGGTCCAGACGTGAGCTTTTGATTTTCAGCCAAGGTGGCCGACTATTATGCAAACAACAAACCAGGGTCAATGAGCACATTGATCGGCTGCTTTCTGTCGAGGTAGAACATAAAGGAGAGAACAAAACTTCAGTGCATGAAGGGAAGGGTTTGATTGGTAAATGTAAAATAACAGGAGAACTGCAGGCGGTGTGAGATACAAGCAGGGAGAATAAAGGGAGACTGAGATTAGGGCAGACACAGCAAACAGGAACTCTCCCTGGAGTGTTTCAGCCAAATGTATTTAAATGTATTCTGCTAATTACAAAACTCTAAACACACACACGCTGATGCAAACACTGTCTGGCATTTTGTAGCGCTGTTGTACTGAAGTAATTACATGAGCCTTCTTTACACATGGTGTGTGTCTTTGTGCACATTTGTGTTTGGAGCGCTTTCAAGTGCATTTCATGCGTGTGTGTGTGTGTGTGTGTTTCTGTGAGCGGAGAGACGAGTGGATAAAAACAGACTTACATGCGGGAGTCACGATAAGCGTAGCCTTTTCCACTAAAGATTAGGTTGTAAGCATTAAAGCGGAACATGCGGATGGTTTGCTGCGCTTTCTCCCAAGTGAAGGTGAATCAAGATGCTATTATATCTAAAAAGAGTGTCTTGGGAATCCTATCTCCATTCACACCCATTAATGTTAAAACACAATAGTTTAAGCGTAACACCACTGCATTGGTGTATTTGTGTAAAATACATAGTTGGTTTAGGGGTCAAGTGACAGGAAGGGGGGGAAGGAAAACTGCAACATGCTAATCCAGCCGATCAGATGAAGAGCAGCTCTCAATTGCTCCTCTCTGTCCGCCTGCTCGTGTGACCTTTCTATTGATTTATTGAGCAGCATTTGTCTGGACATCACCTCTTACTCTCCCCCTTTTTTAACACGACCACCTCCCCTTTGCACTGTATAGAACATTCACGGCATGCGCAAGGCGCTTTCTTGCTGTCATCACAAACTGTGTTAGTATGAGTGATTATTTGGAGACCCTCTTTTGGTGGTGTGACGAAAATATTATTCATTCATTCATCTTCTAATCCACGCATACACACACACACAATTTAGTGTTACCAATTCACCTAATTAGCATGTTTTGGGTGGTGGGATGAAGCCGGAGAACCCGAAGAGAACCCACCGCCGACACAGGGAGAACATGCAAGCTCCTCACAGAAAGGCCGCAAGTCGGATTCGAACCTGTGACCTTGCTGTGAGGCAACATATAGTAGTAGTAGTTTTGACTGGAACTGATCAGTTGTGTTGACCATTAATATATTATACAATCATGACTAACACATGCATTATATCAGGAACTGTTCAATAAAGATTTGTTTGTTCCATGATTTTGGATGAAACCATTTTGTGTTGCATCTTATGGTTTATATCATTGTTATTTAATTAGCTTGATTTTTTTTTTTACTCCATTAGAAGAGCTTGACATGATCACACACAAACATAGTGGTCTTGGACAACACTCTCCTCTCACCCTCAGAACTACTGGTTATGCATATAAATATACATATATATATATATCCTCCACTATAAGTCGCAAGATGAACTGGCAAAGAATGCTATATGTGTAATGAAAATATTCAGGCTTCACTGTTTTCAATTTTTGAATCTTAAACAATCCCAGATGCGTGTCCATCTTAACATGATATGGACCAGAACCTGGCCAAAAGATGGATGAATAATTTTAATTAAATTGTAAAGAAAAGTGCATTTTCCAGCAAGAGCATTGAAGAAAAGACAAGAGAGAGTCATGAGAAGAAAAAGAAAGACATGTCTCCCAGGATGCATTTTAATTCACTCAATTGCCCTATATTCCCTTGCAGTTTTTGTTTTGATAGTGACGCTTTGCATATTTTTACCCTCCAAGCAAAGAGGATGTTAACGGGAGAGGGACCTGTGTGTGTGTGTGTGTGTTTTGTACCTTCCAGCATTGGGGCATTGTGTTCTAATGTTGGATGGGCACGTGGCGGTTGGGATGTGATTAATTAGAGACACAGTGAGATGGGGGGGGGATTGCATGCAGCAAGTGAATATGTAGATATCCTTTTTGTGCCTCAATGCCTGTTTCTTGTTACTTATTTGTTTGTAATGTGTTTAAAAGGGACAGGGAATATTAATTTTTCCTCAAAGCACATTTTGTGGCCTTTAACTTTACAATATGTGAGACTTAATTGCACAGTTTAACCAGTATATACAGTCCATTTATTGTAAATAAAAAAAATCAAAGGTTTGGACAGTGTCGTATTACTTACATACAACTGGGTATGTTTTAAAGTTAGTCATAATGAAAGTCGTTAGAACAAATACGGTATTGTCCCCTAAAACATTTTAATCTTAATCTCATTGAAAAGTCTAAATGCCAAAGAATAAGAGTATTCTGAGAGGAAGTCCACACAGGTCCGCTATGTCAGTTTACCAACCTCAATTTAAAATGCCTAATTAATATCAGAACAGATATTGACTTAGGGCTGGAATACTTTACTGAATTGCCACAGACACTCCCCTTCTGTGCGTCTCCTCCCGGTTTGGCATCTGGCAGGTCACCAAAATACCGAGCACAGGCAAGGGAAAAACTTCACTGCTCCTCCAGAATATGCCACTATGCCAGAGCCCACACAAAAATAGAGCCCACCAAGTCCAGCTGTTTGGGAATCTCCTGTAAGAGCAGAGCAAAAAATAATAATTATATTAAAAGTAGCTTCACTGTCTGCTACTGGAGCTAAGAAACAGTTAACTGGGATTAAATTGGCTGAGGTGTGCATGAATGTCTCTGCATCGTGCTGGGAAGAGCAGATGAAAAAAAAGATTTATTTTTGTTAGTTTTATGGCCACAGTGGAACTCCAGGCCTGTCCTGGCACTCTGCCCACCCACCTTTATTCCAGATGTTACCATGGTGAAACTTACGGGTGTTATCCCAGCAACCAGACAGCGGTTTGGGAACTGGAGACGGCTGTAGTGTGAGAGTGATTGATAGATTACTAGAGAGAAAGAGAGAATTGAATAGTTTGGCTGTGTGTTTTGCTCCCCCCCCCCCCTCCAGAGGCCACGGTCTGGCGTTGATTTAAGCCTGGTCTTAATGTGATTATCACCCCAACGTTAAGAGCTCTTCTCATTCCCTCTGCTGCATTGATTTCCGTTTCAAACTGTAATGGAGAGGAACAAATATTGGTATTAGCTATTCTTGTTCTTTCTTGCACCGTGGACTGCTCAGTTTTTCAAGAGTTGCTGGCGGGAAAATTTGGTCTGCTGCGGTCCAGAGGCGAGGTTAATTCCTGGGAGCCGAAACGACTACTGGGATTTCCTTATTGTGAAGCAGGACAACACATACTACTCTTTATCTTGACAGAGCAATTTTGCAGTTGACTTGTATGCAGTGACTGTTAGGTTGTCTTTAGCTTGATGGTCTGAAATAAGAATACCACATGGCAAGCAGAGGTTTGGCCTCCATCCACATGAACTCTTTGAGAGGGGAGGTGGAGGCAGCAGACTAGCATTGAGAGCACAGACAGCGAAGATGGGGGTGAGAGTTCAACCAGGGATTCAGGGATTAGACTGGAAAATGACACATGAAGATGAGTTCAGCTTGGAACCAGTTGATTTTAGTGCTGGAAGGAAACTTGTTGATATTGTTAATGGATTTGGGAAATTTCTGAAGCAGTTCTATCAATTCAACAATTAAACTATTCAATAAATCTCTGTGGTGTGAACAATAGTCCCACAGCACTAGTTAGGTGTATGTGTTCTTATTGCTTTCCCTTTGGTGAATAATTCTAAGTCTAGCATTTTTTCCACCAAATAGACTTTGATTCAGTTTCTTACATAGTTATTTTTGTATTTCCATTATGAAAAGTTATATATGGTTTCAATACAACCAGTCTGCCCTGCTGAGATGCACTTATTCAATAAGAGAGAGAGAGAGAAAGAGTGAGAGCATGAATATGAACAAAGCACAAGAAAACATGGTCAATTTTGATGTTCTTAATGTTGTTGATCCAGTAATAATGGCATCTAATCACACCTTCAATTTAACGCTAAGCAATCACATAGCAAATTGATCAGACATTGCATGTTTACCAGTCATCTTAGATTATCAGTTGCAGTCAGTTTACTCATCAGAACAAAACAAAAAGTATACAAAATGCTTTTTTGGTGGAATATTCAGTAAAATAGCAATTGTAAGATATATATTTTAAAAAAAATCAATGTTTTGGTTTGCTACAATAATCTCAAACAGCTAAAAATAAAAATAAATTAAAAATTCATGGGTGCACTTGAACATGTGCATTTGTCTCTATATGTGTGGATACGAATGAAATGGAGCAGCAGCACCGGAAACTGTTGGCGGCAGTGTTGCCATAATTCAAGCAAGACGTGACAAATGTCTACCGACAAGATGATGAAGGGAAAGTGGAAAATACTATCCGGCCACATGTTGCAATGTATTTAATGGCATCGGAGACCCCCGCCAACGATGCTGCTGTCTCCTGTTTTTGCTTCTTCTACTATTGCCATTTTGGTTGTTGTCAAACGTTTTAACTCTTCACTGCCACCTAGTGGAGGTGTCAATGCAAACCAAAATGATGCATGGAAGTATACAGGTGATGAAGGATGCAATATTTAAATATTTAAAACTTATATATTTACTGTACTATATATTTGTATGGAGATCAAATATAATTGCGCCTCTCTGGTTTAAGATTTATGTTCATCTCTGCCCTAAGGTTGAGCTTACTACATTTATTTATAACAGGCAGCATGTCCAAATACATTAGTCCCAATAAAGAGAAGAGATGCTTTCCACAAGATTTAGCAACACGCAAGACCAAACAAGCAAAAACTTTAGTGGTACAATCTTAAAGAATGCATTCATGCATTTTACTAATAAGTATCTAAGAACTAATATTAGAAAACTTGAGCAGGTAAGGGATACTCAAAGAGGGAAGGAGACAGAGGCAGGATGTGAGATTTGCAGACATATTCCCAAGCAGGATATAAATTAAGAGAAAAGATGGGCCTCATAATAATGCTAATGATATACTAATGTCTATAATAATAATAGGATGTATTTGTGTTAAAAGGAAAAGCAGCAGAGGGATTGGCAAATTAGTTGAAGACAAATCCTGGAGGGTTTTATTCATTGGCTAGACAGATAGATGCACTTTTTTTTATCGGCAACACCGTCGTCCCATTAACGAAATAAATACTCACACTGGGAGAGAAACTCAGAGTTCAGAGAGAGAGTCGGAACAAAGCGGTGTTCAAAATCATACTAAGCAAATAACGAAGGGACTATTTAGTGCTGTAAAGTGTGAGATGTGTATTGTAAGTGTATCTTCATTACCACCCACCCACTGCCACACAGAGGGATTCAACATCCTGACAAGACTCTTGCTTCCGTTATGTTGAGACAACAATTAACTCCAGTCGACCAATGTCATCACTACAAAAACTTCCCACCCACTTCTTCAAATCTTTTCAGTGAGCGCCGTTGGTGTATGCACTTATAGAGGAGGATTCAAGGACAGAGCTAAGTGATATTCAATGAGGGAGTATGAATGTGAAGGGGGGGGGCACAAAGGGAGAGAGGAGGAGGAGGGCGATGAGAAGGACACAACAGCAAAAGATGCGACAAAAATAGTGGCATTGTTGGGGACCTTTCTTGTTGTTTGCTGTTTTCATTTCCCCCTCATCCCCCCCCCCCCCCCCAACTGCTCCAAGTACAAAAGAGAAAAGAGAGTTGACATCCAGCTCTAGTGTGGTGAAGCCAGTCGAGTGAGAGGAAGCAGCGCACCTTGCTGCCGCTGTCACCTGTGTGTGGTGGGTTTTATGCATAGTTTGTGTGTGTGTGTGTGTGTGTGTGTGTGTGTGTGTGTGTGTGTGTGTGTGTGTGTGCGTGTGTGTGTGTGCGTGCCTACCCTTGGTTACCAGACAAACATTCCAGACATTTTCAAGTCAAGTATAACTCAGGGAAGGCATTATCTGACTTTTAGTGGCACACAAGTAGTGCCCTCTCTCATAAATGTACAGACCCCCCCCCACCGACCATGAATGGAACGTATCAATGCACATGTTCTTCGTCTTATTGGAAAGCAATACTGCAGTCAGTTCTCCAGAACAGCCGGTGTCGGGCTGCCGCTGGTGCAAAATCCGTGGCGCTGGAGGCCCAATTGAAATGCCAGCTGAGTGTCTGAAGGAGAGACAATCTCACTGATCAATCAGGAATATCCTCATTCATTATTCACAGTGAGCTCATCCAATCGCCTCGGAGCCCAGGGCCACCACATACTGTCATCAATGGCGCCATTGATTATCAGGCCTCATCAACGTTTGTTTGGCTTGTCAAATCAATGGCATTTTAACAGCATGCAGTCCCTGCAGGAGAGCACAGATGAATGTTTCAAATCCTTTCTGTTTCAATCATAATTCAAAGCATAACACGCTGCTACCTCTCCTGTGGTTGTGAGAAATACCTTTATCATTATTGTTCAGTAGCTTTCTCCAGCAGTCAGTATAAATAAATGGACAAATCACAGGAGGAAAACGGGCAACTTTGAACTAGGTTGTATCAACGTTTTCTCCCCATCTCCAACACAGGCTCTTAATTTATAGATGAGGATTAGTGACAATAATAGTTTTGATTTTTTTTTCTTTTGAGTTCTATTTTTGTATATAAAGCAAGTGTGGATTAATCGTAAAACTACACAGGATGACTATTTCTGTGATTATGCGAGTGGTTAAAGTGAATTTGATTTATTGAATGAGTAGTGATGATGATGATGAATATATTTATTAGATAGAATGTTAGAGCAGTACAAGTACAGTCAAACAATGGAATGTATTACAGTAGTCTACAACTTGTTCTGAAAAGTGATGATGGGAAATTAGAGGCTAAATTGAAGCTTTAAGCATTTTATTGTTAAAAGAACACCTTTTAGATGCATTTATTATGGAGTTAAATATTTATACTTTGTCTGACTTCCACTTCACCCCTGAGCCACCTGTTTGTGTTGTGGTTATGACGGGTCAGTGTAGAAAAACTGATGCTGACAGGCACATCTTTGCTGGGAAATGGAGACAGAGCACCACCCTCCCTTTTAAGAGAGTTGAGGTGTGTGTGTGTGTGTGTGTGTGTGTGTGTGTGTGTGTGAGAGAGAGAGAGAGAGCAAGAGTCTGTGTACAGTATGTGTGTGCATAAATCCCCATGACAGGAAGTCAGCAGGAAATGGAGGGACTTCCACAGCAGTGTTTACTTTTACATTTCAGCAAAAATATCTGCTTCATTCTAAACAGATAGATGGCATAGAAATGAAAGAAGAATCTCATGAGCCCTTGAGAAGGAAATATACAAAGTAAATATTATGCACCGGACTAATATTTTTTCTTAGGGTTTGTTATTCAAGGACATGATGATATACGCCAATATCATTGTTTGTAGATATTTATTTAGTGGTCAAAACTCCTTCAACACGTGCAGAATCACAACACCAGAGGATAAGATCTGGTGCCCCTCCTGTGTGACGGATGCAGCACTGCTGCCAGTCCTTTTTGAATAGGAATCGGCTCTAACAAAGTGTATTCGCAGCAGGTTTGCTCGTTTTCTACATGGACCTGTTCCATGAAGTGAGTTCACCAAATAAGTCAGAGCTTTTCTGGTTAGTCTGACTCATTTTCATTTGAGTCTGTTCCATAAGGTTCTACAGAGTCCAAGCTCAGTTGCTATCGGAAATTATGATCGTAAAATAAACGGGTCCAGGCGCAATCTAGGCTAACATCGATTTGTTCATTTTCAGAAACTGTGCATCTGCTTCCCGATTTATTTGAATTTATTAAATAATAAGTTAATAAAAAAACAAATCAAACAAATGAGAAATATTTTAAACATGGATAATACATATGTGGAATGATGTGTTTAAACTGTTCTTCCTGCTGCTTGGGAAGAGTTGGAAAATTAGCAGAATCTCAGAGGGCTGGTTTCACTACATGATTTAAAGCTGGCTGTAAAGGCTTTGTGTGACTCTCAGTGTAAATGCACAGATTTACCGCACCAATCGCTCGGACCCGTGTTAGTGACTCGTGACCACCTCCTGTGTTCACGAAAGCTCGAATGCAGTCCAAACACGATTCAACACTTGTGCTCCTTTTATTTTCCTCCTTTCATCTCTTTATCTCTGACTCTCTGTCTCTCTGTTTGACAGAGGATTAGTGAGAGGAGCTCTGAGGACACTGTTTACTGTAAAGCACATTCATGACATATCTTCCCCTTTCCTGATGTGTGTGAGAGAGAGACAAGAAAGGGAAAACCCCCCTTTGACTAAAAGTGTCTCACACCACTGTGTACTCCATTGCTTATTCCCTCATCCTCTCGTTGCTTTCTCACACTCCCTCATCCTTCCTCACCCACATGGAGATCTTCCCCTATTTCTCAGGCATTTTGCTGCAGGCACATCTTTTGTTCTTTCACTTGATCCCTCCTGTTAACACGGTAACCGCACCGACTGTGCCCCTGGCCAGGAAACATGGGGAGGCCCGAAGCTCTGTTTTGGGCAATAGCCTGGGTTGTAGACGGACATGCTAACACAGAGACGCATAAGAATGTGGACACACACATCTGACTTTATGTCCGTATCAGTCTCTGTCGCGCAGACAGACACTTGGACTTGCTCTCTACCTGGGGCTATGCATCGATGAAACCAAGCTCTGTAGTCTTTGACCTCTGTGTCTGGCTGTTGTGCGTCAGCAGGTATTTTCACTCATAATATCGCCACCAGGGAAGACTTACACACCCACACATTGACATACACAGATTAAAATGACCCAGCTCTTAAGGAAAATAATACATGTCTTAGATCTTGGATTGTGATCTCTCCTGAACCCACAGGCTTGAATTTGGTCCAAATTGTCATGTTAAAACACACCAAAAAGGTTTTTGTGCCAATTTTCTAAATTTGGGCCTTGCAATAATTGCATTCTATAAATCCATTAATTTCAAAATAGACTCTAATGAATCCTGAAAATGTATTATCTGAATGAGACCTGTCTGAAGCATTAGAAGCAGTGGTCAGCACCTCTGCAAGCACCCTGTGACCACCTCCAGTTAGAAATCAGTGCCGTGGTCAAGAGTGCTGACAGGGAGTTTAATCTAATATGCATGTTTCTGATGAAGGGGAAACCAGAGCAGCCGGAAGAAACCCATGCCAGCATGTGCAGAGCATGAAAACGCCACACTGAACCTGCTGCTCTATTTGCCTCTGAAATGCCGTATTATGAATGATCTTTTTGATGTGTTTGTGACAGAGACAGATGAGCTGAGAAGGCGAGTGTGTTTAGTTCTCCATGAGTGGAAAGGATCTGATAAGGCTGACAGCCATAGGTTGATATTCCTGAGAGCACGCAGCCTCTCCCCTTCACACTGCGCAGCCGATAAATGGACCTACAGAGTGAAATCAGATATTTTGTACTCTAGAATATTTTAAAGTATAAAAAAAGGAGGATGCCTTCCTTTTTGGCATTTTATTTTCTTCCCACTGGCATGCAAAAATAAACTGTCGCAGGTGCATTGCGGAGATCAGTTCATGTATTAGCAGGTATATTTTGTGATACTCAGTGCCATTACAGAAATAATCAGACCTGGGAATCAGCCAGTGGACACTTTGCCATGCAAATGGTCCAATGGGAAAAGTCTGTGTTCGTCAGGGTGACAGTTACTCTTATATACACCACACCTCAAAGGTAACATGTTCTCTCCAAGGCCTACTTCAAACAAAGCCCCAGGCTGTATGTGTGCTCTGGTCATGTTTGCCTATCTGCTTGCATTTTTTTCCTCCGCGTGAGATTTGTCTCCCACAGGACCAGAGGAGAATGACAGTACCCACCAAACAGTACATCTACATCTTAATGTGCATAGATTTTATCCATCTAACTTCCCACATGGCTCAGAAATTCACACGTGATCCTGCATAAAGTACAATAGGCCATCATGTTCACATCATTGCTTCACACAGGAAAAATAAATAAAAAAGCAACTTGGTAAAACAGGGACAGAAAAATAGAGTTACACACATGCCTTTTAGCGCCCTAATTTTTTTCTTCTTCTATGATGTGGGCCCTTGAAGATGGTAAAGCAGTGACATGATGACATTGAGGAGAAGCAAAGTGTATAGACTGAAAAAAGACAGGAGAGAAAAGGCTGCACCCTTATTTCATTAGCGGCGCTGGCCCGGAGTAATTACTTCTACTCTCCCTAATTCGCATGTAAATTTGCAACGAGCACTGCACAATTTTAATGCAATTTAGAGCCACTTTGACTGGATGCCAGTGGTGGTGGTGTGTGTGTGTGTGTGCGCGCAAGTGTGTTTTTGCCGCGACAGAAAAAAAAAATCCTTTGTGTGATTCTGCCGTAGCAAAAGGCCAGAATCAAATGATAAACAGAGAGAGGAGTAGGGCAGTGGAAGGGGAGAAGCTCTGTGGTGTTGACACCATGATCAGATAAGATCTGCAGTGGGACCTGACTCACTCGGTCTGTCCTGTGGGAACAGAAGCTCTGACTCTTTCCTACAAATCAGCTGTCACCTCTCACTTACCGGCTGCACAGACAAACACACACACACCCCAAGGAGGTACTGACAAATTCAAAACCATGTGTTTTTACCAGTCAGAGCATCTCCTCATCGGTTGTGCAGGCAAGCAGGATCGGTAAAGAAAAGAAAAGCATATCCTAATCTCTTGCTGCTATCACTTCTCTGTATTGATTTTGTCCAGCCAATAGATAGTCTGCTTAGATAATTGTCCGATTAGTCAGCTAATTGGTCCGTATAATTAGCCATTTTAGGATAATGTTCAGGATAAATAATATCGGGTTGTGTCAAACACTCTCCAATAGCCATTCCCACCCTGCAAATCTGTTTGCCCACCACAGACGTGCAATCGATGCCCAGCATTTGTGTCTCTCCCAGCCCACAGGTGGAAGGAAGAAACAAGTGGCTTGACAGAAAAATAAAAGAACGGGTAGATGGATGTGCCACGAGAGCAGATGACATCATAGGCATGCGGCTATTACGCACATGGAGACGACTGAAGAAGGATGGACAGATGGGATGAACGTGGAGAGAGAGAGACGTTCATGCATTTGAAAAAAGGCCTAAGATGACAAGGTTTTTGTGATTTGTTGACGTGATGATTCTGGATAATTGGCATATTTGACAACGCTCAGTGTGCAGCTGAAATGTAGGAAATAATTAAGCTGCATTCAGACTAATGATGATCTAGACTATTTTTTCCCTGAGTAACTCCTTGACAAAAAAAAAAAACCCAGATGTAAAATCATGTTCAGTGAGTACCTACGCTTCACTCTGACATGACAAGCTTTCTAAAATATTGTACTTTTTAATTGTTTGACTAAAGAGACTAAACTGTGCGACATTTCTCGTGTGTGACTTTAGAATCTGTTTACTGTCTGTCTCCTGTGATCTCCAAATACTTTTGATGTCATACGTTGCAGGTTTAGCTGAGCGTGTTTAATTGGAACACTCATGGAACTAAACAGCAAGGAAACCTTATTGCCGGCTTGTTTCCAAGCCTCAGATAGGGGACTTCCAATCTAAGACATCTGTGGGGCTTGTTCGGCCATATACGGTGCTACTTGCCTGATAATCACTGACTGGCAGGTAAGACAGTAGGATACTTAAATTGCACTAGAAATCACTTAAAAGGAAAGAAGGATTGTGGTGTGTTTGAAGCCCAAGCAGAGATACAGGAAGAAGAGCCAAGCTATGTTTGGTGCTAAGCTCGGAAACTGTTTATTGATTTGTGTTCGCTCTCTGTGAACTTTATTTGAGGTGACAACAGGTCATGCATGGCCATCCCGACTGTGTATATGGGTAAGCACAAGGCTAAATCCAGGGTGGGGACTCTGGCACTGTTTGTGTGTGTGTACGTGTGTCTAATCACATTAGCAGGTGTGTTTGAGCTGTTGAGGTGATTTAGTTAGTGGCCAGTGCCCTTTGACTACTTCAATGACCTCTGACTACTTTCACCCCATGTTGCCTTTGTCCTCGATCCTCTCTCTTTCTCTTGCTCACACACACTTAAGGAGGCTCTTTTGCGTGTCCTATTTTTGCAGGTTTTACTGCACGCGGAGCAGCTGTTTCTATACATAGCTGCACTCTACATAGATTTGCACGGAAGTTGGGACGATGTCACCTGTTTTTCTCCATGTGGAAATCCCCCTCCCCTCAGGCCATGCTGGGCAATGCAATGACTCACTCATGCTCTCAAGTGTGTATTTATCTGTGTGCGGCGTGCATGTCTCACTGAGTGTGCATTGGTGCAAGGAGTGCACCAGCAGCGCAGCGAGCGCGCTTTGCATTTGTATGGGTGTTGTTTTGTTGTGGTTGTGTGTGTCTGCGCGCGTCCGTTTCGACTACTGACATGCGTCTGTACTGTTGTACGTTTTTTGGTAGGCTTTTTTTCAGACACTTACAAGATTCGTTTTTACGGCTGCTTTGTGAGGCCTGAAAACAAACTATCCATCAAAAATAAATGATCACAGGGGGCTTTTGTGCGTTATGAGTGTGCGTATGTATGTAAGCAAGTGCGTGTTGATGCAAGTCTCCGGCCTGGATGCGTGTAGCTTTGACCTTTGACATTCTTTAGTCTTTATTAATGTTGCGTCACACTCAGCAGACCTAAAATATGTATTCTCTGGCTGTATGGAGCTCCGTGCTTCTGCACCTCTGATCCACATTCGCTTTCTGTTATTTATCACAGTATTTAAAGCAATTTACGGTCTGGCATATACCAACATTTTTGCGTTCCTCGCGTTCATAAGATTTAAATTAACATCTTGTTCCTTTTTGCTTTTCTTTTTTTTTCTTTTCTAACTTAACATCTAACATCTTGTTCCTCTTTCCCCCTCTTCAGGATTGTTCCATATTTCTGGTCTATTTTTATGTGCGTTTATGCTTTTCACTTACCTAACACACTAACCGCAGGTCTCTTTCTCTCTCTCTCTGCCTTTCACATTCCTTTTCTATTATAAGTAGTGCTTTGAGAGTTGGAGCCACATTTCTGCACAGATTTTAACCATTTTCACTCAGTAAGTTCAATTGTTCAATTGCCTCAATGCAGACACGCCATGACGAACGGATTGATCAGAAAGCTCCAGTAAACAGTCTGTACATGCTCAAAGAAATAAAGGTGACTGCTGTTCGACAGCCAAGGACACACTCTCCTTCTCTTCTTTTTCTTTTTCAGTGGCGGCGACTTGCATGTGTGCACACTTGCAAACAAAGCCACGCAGACACACACACACACACACACACACACAGATAATAGATGCACTATGTTTCTTCTGGCGACAGAATAACTGTAAATGCGCACACACATGATCAAATATCCAAGTGTAGGCCATCGGCGCAGCCTCGCTTGCTCTTGCTGTCAAACACACGCACTGGATAATATACATAAGTTGCTGGCACTTTGACATGTGCTGCTGGATTGATCTCGCTCTTTTATCTGCTAAATAACTTACCATCGATTGAGCGGGGGAAGGAGGAGGCGGACGAGTATCGAGAGCAGGAGGGAGGCATGGATGTTGCGGAGAGAATGAAAGCATACCAATATCCAGGAGCTGTCTGCGCTGTCTCACACAAGTCACCATGTCGCCCGCAATGGACACATGAGAGACGTGTGAAAACAGAGGCGAGTCAGAGCCTCTACAGACCTGCATGGGGAGAAGGTTTCGTTTCTATGAATGATAAGTGTGGATTTGATTATTTCCGATGCCTGCTAAAGCCCCCCCAGCACCTTCCCAGCACCCTGGTGTTATATGTCTGGACTCTAACAGGTATTATCTATTTCATATCATTTGAGGGAGCCTGAGAAAGTGTTATAGTGGCTCTCTCCTCACCCTCAGGGGAGCCCGCGCTACACCCATAGAGGGTTCAGAGGCTAATTGGATATATCAGGGCAAAAAACATTTAAAATCCCAAATCAATACCTGCCTCTTTAATGCTTTTCCTGAAGAAGTGCTCCTCTCTATTGCTGCACAGACACACCCCCACCCGAAACACACACACACACACACCCGTACACACACACGCTTTCATTCGCACCATTCAGACCCTGTATCCTGTACAATCCCTCATCGTCTATAGGGGCCAGGGGATATCTGTGGGGGTCAGTGAGCTAAGGGCTACCGGGGGCCAACACAAAGTGAGCCCCACAGGGGCCTTAGAATTGAATGGTGGTTTGTGATGTACATGTGAGGGCTTATGGGAAACATTAGTAGAAATAACATCCAACGCAACATCTCTACCGGACAAGTGCAGAACATACAACAGCACATAAAGGGCAGAACAGCGGCAACAGGCAGAATTTTACAGGAATGACTTTGACGCTGGACGTAAGTGTTTATGTGCTGCGTTCGTATCAGTGGTAGTTATTGAGGCTGGGTCACAGCGTGGACGTTTCAAAGGCAGCGACTGTGAATGTGGCAGCCCGTATGGGAGAACGCGTAAAACCAGATGTCCATGACACAAAACCTTCCAGTGGGTCACCAAACACTATTAGACTCTTTTCTCATCTGCACACACACACGCATTAACACAAATAGAAGAAGTCCTTACTTCAATAATGAAAAGGGTCTTTTACTTTTTATGTAGCATGAAATTACATTTTTTTATAGTGTATAAAATCTGGTCTTTTATTAACACTAACAATGTAAATTTATTTTATTCATTTTCTACTGCTTTGCAGGTCACGGGAGTTGCTGGAGCCTATCCAAGCTTGCTATGGCCGACAGGCGGGGTACACCCCGGATGCATCACCAGCGCATCACGGGGCCAACACAGAGACGAACAGCCACTCACGCACACACTACGGACAATTTGGGGTAACCAATTGACCTAAATTGCATGTTTTTGGAGGTGGGAGGAAACCGGAGAAAATCCGCACGGACACGGGCAGAACATTCAAACTGCGCACAGATAGGATTCGAATCTGGCACCTTCTTGCTGTGATGCGACAGCGCTAACCACTCCGCCACCGTTTAAGTAAAGTAAAAAAAATTATATGCAAATTGGGAAAGTATGGCCATTCTAGTTTAGTCTTCAAATAACATCAAATCATGATTCATTTTAATCACCAAAAGTCTAAATATATAATGATATGAAGTCTACTGTCACAGCAGTATTGAGAAGTAGTGAGGTATTGATGTTTTTGTTTGAAAATGACTTTTCAGATTCAGATTTTCACAGGATTTAGAGATGAATTTTGACATCTATTAACTGAGCAGTTATTTCCAATCCATTGCCCATGCAGAATAAATCTAGCCCCAGTTCCCTCAACATTCCGTCTGTGTGGTTCATTGTTTCTCTCCAGAGCGGTAACATTTACCCACAACTTCATTTTTTATTTTAGGGCCCTTTAGTACTGTGGTCCCAAACAGATTCACAAAAAGGTCTGTTTGATCTTTTTTAAACCTTGCAAGCTCTCTCTGTTTAGGGCCCCACTGCTGCCTGCACTGGAAGCTAAATGGAGCAATGACACGATGTTGCCAAATGTTCCAGTAGCAGCTTTGGAAAGGTGGGGATTTGCAGATAAAATAACTATTTGCTTGTCCTTTTTGTATTCTCTGTCAATAGCCAAGTCCTGAATCAATCCAGCGTGCAGGGTGAAGAATGCCAGTACCTGAGTTTTTATACACTTTGTGAGTTTCAGTGTGTTTCTGCATGAATTTGGAATTTGCATGAGCTTCGGGGTTCAGTTACTTACAGCCAGGATATTCGTACAGCCAGAATTATTGCCTTTGACATAGATTCCTTTCCATAAAAACAGGAAGCAGGGACTGGTTTTCTTGCACTTCTGTACCAGCGGCTTCTGTGAATGTGGCCCTAGCTGTGGACTGATGTACTTGTTTGAGTTAGCTCAATATGTATGTGTGTGTGTGTGTATACACACAGAATTTTCAAATCTTAGATTTGTTTCTTTTTGGGATAACTAGGATAATAGTTGATCCTATTGTGCTTTGGTTCTGTGACCTCATTCTGCCTTTGTACGACTGTGATTGGGGTCGTGAACCAGCGTCCAGTCACTCTTGGTCATGAAGTAGAAGTGGGTCATTTTAAGCAGTCACTGCTCTGCACAAATGTGTTACATCTGACACCCTGTCTTTATTGGAGTTAGTCCGTGCTCTGCTTACAGCTTCACCCCCTCATCCCTCCTCCCGTTCCCTCTGCCTCCCCCCGCCAACTTCCCTCCTCCACTTTCTCCCTCCCCCCTTCCCAGTCCTTCCTTCCTCTGTTTGCTTTTGCTCCCTTGATTCACTTTTAGTGCCAACTTCTACCCTTTTTTTGGTCAGATTTTTCTCCTTTGCTCTCTTTACCGTGTCTGCTTGACTGCAGGGGAGAGTAAAGGCAGGGAGGGGAATAAAAGAGGGGGACAACCCATCATGTTGACTAGTAGCTAAGTGGCAAATATAATTTTCACTGAAAGCATGGTTTTATTTTGTACAGCTGATTGAGTTGTGACATTAGGAACCTGCTGCTCTCTTGAGCAATGTGTCTCATAAGAATAAACACGTAATATAAGTTAGTATTTTTTTTGCAAGTGATTGTCATGTTAGTTTAGTATGTTTGGATTGTGTACGATTGTGCTTATTATAAATTCCAATGATACATGTCTTCTGTTAATTTCTGTTTCCGTTTGATGAATTTACATTTTGGAAAATGTTATTCTGGTCATAACATAACATAACACAACATAATATAACAGTCAATAAGTCCACTTTTATTTATCAGACTGGAACCATCAATCTAGCTGCAGATTCATTTTCTGTAGATCAATCAACTATTTTATGACATTTTCAAACTGAATGAAGTAACAGCATTCTCAGAGCAGTTTACATTTGCGGAATACTGTGATCAGAAATGTTAACATTCTTGCTATACCACTGCCGTCTCTTGTTCTGTACGGGCACATTCTCTGATAGTTTATGAAAGGGTTGCTGTGAAAGTACAAACTACAAGTAAGAAAATTGAAATAGGTTGAAGAAAAACATCATCCATCATCCAAAGTAAACCCAGCTTGTTTCTCTGACTGTGTCATCAAGGCCCTTTCACACAGAGGCACACAGCCAGATGCAAGCATTACATACACATTTTTTAGAAAGAGCTCCAAACACATGCAAATGTACTGTCTTACAAATACAACACTTTGGAGCTTATCTGCAGTGTCCATCTTGTTTTGCCTGACAGTGCAAACTGGACAAACCCTCGGGAGTGTGACTGATGCGTGGAGACATACAGTTGGTTCGAGAGATTGACATGATAACCCTTAGCCGTTAACCTTGAGAGGAGCAGTTGAGTGTTCTGCTGTGTTTGTCTCCTGATGCTAAGCAATATCTGTGTGTGTGTGTGTGTGTGTGTGTGTGTGTAACTAAAGATTACTTCTCCCACTTAACGACTGGAAACTGTTACTGTAATAATCGCAGTAGTTGAACATGCTCCAGGTTTCCAGTTGCCACTTGATGTTTTCATGCGCTATTTATTCATCGATGTATTTAATCAGTTTGGCCATGTGCTTTCAGCTCACTGTGTTCTATGGTTCCTGTCCACACTAGTAATGTCGAATATGATCGGCATAAAGAGAGTCATTTTATTCGAGTAAATTCACAGTCAAAGTGCAGAAGAGACTAAATCAACCATTTAGAGAAAAGAGGGAAGACTTTCTCTGAGGAGGAACTATCAAAAAAGACTCTCAACTTCCCTAAATCCACGTGTTCCTTTGAGTTGTGTCATGAGGAATTGGCCAACAGCTGCCAGTCAAATAAAATAGAGAAGAGCGGTCTCGTCACAGAAGATGTGGCATGATAGAAACAGCACTGCCATGCTGTCGCAGATGCTCTTTACATCTTTTTGTCTATGATTTGCTGTTAAAAGTTCCAAAGCTCCTTAAAAAGCATCACACGATTAACGTCAATGATAAATTGTGTTCATGTTTAATACCTGATCTGATTTTCTTTTTTCAAAGCCCTAATTTCCCCAACTAAGAAGAAAATGGGTTTTTCAGATTATGTCTTATTTTCAATAAATTTTCACTTCCATCATAAATATTCCAAGCCAGAAATCTTGATCACTATTCACGCACAAATGCACACATATTGTGGAAAAAACAAGCTGTTGTGTTATGGCTCAACAAACAGCTGTCCACACAATAACAAGTAGATTTAAACATGACATTAACGTACATTAACCCTCTGCATTCTTACAAAGCAGGCTCACAAACACAAAATGCACAATTCACGTACGTTTTAAACATCGCTGTAGCCCTACTCCGCTTCAGATCATCTGCCAGATGCTCCCTCTCCAACGGCTGTTAATCATATTATCTGGAATCCCTAGAACTTTAATCCATAACTGATTTGTGTATTAATCGCAGGGAATCTTGTTATCATGTCTATATTAATTAAAGCCATCTGCTGGGGATGAGGTGAGGGTGGGGCTGAAGTGGCAGCAGAGCACTACGGTAAGGGCATTTCAAGCTGTCTGCATTTTAAGTCCCCCTGAGTTGATGCTTGGGGAAAAATTGGCTGTTTGCACTTTCAGGTAATTTTGTTGCATAGTTGTAAAGTAATACTTTCCTGCACGGTGATTGTGGGTGACGATCACGCAACGCTGAAAGAGCTCTACTGTGAGTTCTCGGCTGGGAGTTGTAGCGTGACTTGACAAGCACTTCCTGGTTCAGTGTCACAGCAATCCTCTTTAACTGGTGATCATATGTCCATCTGTCTCTGCTGTCAGAATGCATTATTCATTTGTGGCGTGATTGCATTCACGTGTAGGCTTTAACTCTCTGTCTGTAGTCCTGTGGAGGCGAGTGGAATCAGACATTTAGAGATTGGAGAGAGGCGAACTGCAGCCTGCTGCTAGCTGCGCTTCAATCAAGAGCTCCCACCAACACAGGGGGCTATTTGACTGCCCGTAAGTGATGGTGTTAAAGCGGCTCGTCTCTCCTCATGAAGGGTTTGCCCGGAAGGAGGAGAAGAAGCCAGCGCAGAAGTAAGGTTCAAAGCAAAATAATATTGAACTCAGCATTATTCAGAAAAGGAAATGCCGTTAAGTTTTGATATGTTGCCTTTTCTGCAGTAAGGTATGGCTCCGGGGCAGAGAGTCAAAGAGAGAGGTGGAGTTACGTCGGTTAGACAGGAGATGGAGAGGCATGTTAGATGGAAGAATAAAGGAACAGAGGAGTGTACTGCATATAGCTCCTCACATCGCCTTCACCAGCGCTTCCCTCCCTCTGTTCACGCCCTTAATTCATCTCCCAAACTTCAAGGGACTTCGGAGGGAAAACATGTCAGTAACTGGGGGGTGTAATCCTGGGCGGCCAGTGCATCTTACCGAGACACCCACAACAAACACACAATAACGCACACACAGGGGCCTCATCTGAATGACTGCTGATCAGGAGTGCCTGCCAGCGCCCTCCTGTTCTCCTTTGCACGCCCTCCTCTCATCTCCGCTCTCATCTGATTTGATCCATTAGCATTCCTTTCTCTGTGTTGTTCGTGCTACTGTCAGGCTCGGTGGCACAGCCGCAGTCTGAAGCAGTTGAACTGTCGCCTGGGGGGCCTCACCTTATTGGGCTGACAGCTGCCTGCATAATCAGCCCCGCTGCTAAGATCCTGATAGGCCCAGACCTGAAAGCAGGCGGTGGGGTTGAAGAAAGTAGGAGCTGTGTGACTATACAATTGTCAAAGATGTGCATGAGTAAAGAAAGTGGGGTGGAAATCAAAGTGGTTATGGTGGCGTACATGTGTGGACTAAAGGGGGGGGGGGGGGGGGGGGGCATACGGTATGTGTGTAGGAGCAACTCGGGAGAAAGAAAGGGGAGGTCAAGAGGCGGGAAGGAGGCATGATGCTGCTGGTGGCTCTTTGTGGAGGTGTTTCCATATATAAGTTTTAGCTTCGCAATCATTTTGATCATTTTGAGAGCGGCACACCCTCTCATGAGGGGAAGAGAAAGTACACTTGCACATTTATTTACTGTGAAAATGTAAGTGAAAACAATCCTTGAACATTGAATCTGAAGCAGCTGTACTTCTGTTTTAAGGCGTTTCACCTCTCATCCAGGAGGTGAATGTTGAAATGAGGTGACGATGATGATGATGATCATATTATTGAGAATGGCACTTTTGTCTGTTCACTGCACTGTCAGTAACTGCTAAGAGAATGTCCCTCTCTCTCTTTATTAAAGTTGATTTGTTCATAATGTCCATAGGTCATGACGCTTTTCACTTGGCCTGTGAGCAGTAATTTGTAGGAAAGCTCCTTTTCCTCACTTGCACCTGGAGAACACACAGCGTGTGAAATTACGAGGCCTCTTCCTCTAAAACCAATCCACTTCAAATGGTGCTTTAGTTTCTGCTGTCCTGCCCTTGACCCCTGACCCTGACACCCGGTTCAGAGCGGGGAAGGACTCCTATGTCAGAGCCCTAAAATACATCTGTCACATTTCACATCCCGATGTTGCTGTCCCCTCCCCTGGTCCACCCTGATCCAGACAACAGCCCCTCTATTAGCCGCTGTTTGCTCTGGAGAAGGTCCTGCGCCTCAACCCTTTTCCCCGGGCCCACCCTAAACCTCTCTCTCTATTTCTGCAGAGACGGCCTTCGTCCACTTCTCTCCAACTTCACTGCTTGTCTCTTTTTCCTCCCCCTTTATGATTACATATTTTCTCTTGTTTCTCCTTGTCTTTGTGCTTTGTTCAGTTTTTCTGTTCATCCTCTCACTCCTCTCATTCATATCTTCCTGTGGAGCTTTTTACTTACCCTCCCATGAGATCAATTTACCTGTGCATGACCGAACCTTATTCTACACACAGGACTCCTCTCTGTGCTACTATTCCAGACTTTCCTCCTCCTCTGTCTTCTATCCTGTCATTCACTGGTTCTTCATCTTTAGCGCTAAGACTTCCAGAGCTTCTGCAAACTGGCAGACGCTCGACTCAATTCAAATTCAATTAAACCTCCGGAGATTCAACTAACTTTTAAAAGGAGAAGGGCATATCGCTGTCTCCTTCATTCACCGTAACTTTATGTGTTCCTGCTACTGATTTTCTTTATGCGCATGACTCTTTCTTATTCTCTCTTTTTCCTCCAATGTGTGCCACATTATTACCTTCAGTTGTTCACCTTTCCATTTTGTACCACAGCTCCTCCTCTCCCTCACAACCTCACAGCAGCTGTCTAAATGGTCAGTGATGCCCAGGTACATGTTATTTTTGTTGGAGGGCAGAAGTAGGCCATGGAGCTGTACTATGTGAGAACGGGACTCGACAAACCTTTCCAACGGGAAGGGAGTGGACTTCTCTAAAACAAGCCTCATCTGTCTTCTTCTAAATGTTATTACTCAGACCAGAGGTTGTGTTGCACAACTCATGTTGCAATCCACATTGTCATATCATATATTTACATTTACATCCCATCACAGTGTTGTGGATATTCAGTCGAGTCAAGGCAAGGCCTTCAGTTGAGGCCTGTGCGTGCCTCGGGCCCGGGACGAGCCAACCAGGGTAGATGTCTGTTTCTGGATCAATCCGAGGTATCACAGCTCTTGTCGTGATGCTAAACTTACTCTCTTATGTTTCTGCAGTGCTTAGAGAGCTGTTTGTGTGTGTATGTGTGCCGTTTGGTTTACTTTCATTACATTAAAAACACGTTTGAACGACTGCAAGTCATCCAGTGTCCGTGCACTTTACAGCCATCACTGGTCGCAAACGTGCGATGGATTGTATATCCATCTCTTATCGCCTTCTCCCTTCTGTTATTGTAGATTACAAATGACTTGCTCGCGTGGCTGTAATGACGTTGGACTGGGTAAATGTTTCTGTTGTCTGTCAGAGCCAAGCGCTAACACTGCTACAGTTTAATGGCGGCTAAGTGACTTGGCCAAAGATTGATGTGTGGCTGTACACCAGTCAATGGCATATTTCACAGTGTTTTATATACGACACCATCTATAAGACATAAAGCTAGGCTGGACAAACAAAGCTAAGGACTGATAATGAAAACTTAATTGGTTGAATTATTTATCCAGTTCGCAAAACGCAGCAACACGGGAAGAGAAAAAACAGAAAAAAGTTCCATTCCCCACTTAAACCTGTTAGCAGCTCCCTTTGTTCATTGTTTGCTTCTGCCTTGGTGTTCGGATCTGTGTGTGCATGTGTGTGAGAATGTGTGCAAACTGTATCGCATAGTGTGAATCCCTGGGTCGTGTCACAGCTTGCATCGCCGCACAATAAATCACACCTAGAGTTTTTAACGTCTTCTCCAGTGTGCCTGGGAGAGCCATTAACACACACTGGAATTACAGAACTCTCCTCAGCAACTGCACTTTCTATGTGTATGTACATGCCCTCCAATGCGTGCATGCATGTATGTACATGTATGTGTTTCTTTCACTTGACCATTGTGTGTTCAGGTGCTGCAAACTGAAACAGAGTTTAAAACTCAACCCCCCCTCACTTTGACTCTCCTCATGCTACTCACATAAGTATTCAATATCCAGCATGCATTTGACTGCCATTTAATTCTGTGGTCATTTCCATAGGCTCGCGTCCATATACTATTATTAGTATGGTCTAATAATAGTTATTAATAGGGATTACTCCAGAGGTTACCCTCTGGTAAAGGTGGGAGGGCAATAGTCATGCCTTCAGGATGACATGGCTATTGGAGCCGCGATAGCACCGTGGGGATCTATCTTACAGGAGGCAGAGAGGAGAAGGAGGTCCAACATCTTTCACAGTCAAGATTCCACAACTTCTGCAGAGAAGGTCAAACCATCCGTCACTGAGTCCATCACACTTAACACGTGTTACAGCAGCTCTCGATGGCCTTGCATCACATCATCGTCTACGCTGTCTGCATCGTGTTCTGAGCTCGTGCATGGATATTACTTGCTGATTGCTCTCAGGTCTCATTCTGGTCACCAGCTGCTAGACTACAGGAGGTGGTAAAGATATAAAGAAATATTAATATATCAATACAATATGTACTTGAGTACAATTGACGAAGTTTGAAGTTTGCTGGCATCACTGGGTGCCAAGTTTAGACTACTAAGGCAGTTCACCCTTTAATCCTTGAAGCGGAAGGAATAAAGCATCTTTCTGGGGTTATATGAATTGCAATTGCAGTAACATAAACTTCTATGGAATTCTGTGTCCCTATTGCTGAGTAAAGCTGCCTTATAACTTGCAGGCAGAGACCTCTTAAAGAGAGAAACAGCCAAATGTTAAAGGGACAGCTCCTTTGAAAAGCTTGGAAAAGCTGTGGCTTTTATGTGAAGTATTGTATGCGCCACTTACTTGCAGACATTTGGATAACAGACCGTATGAGGCTCGACCCAAACAGCCATGTGTTGAAACGCGGCGCTGTTGCGCAGTCTGTGAACTTTAAAGGGACAGATCACCCCAGAATTATAAATAAATCATAAATAAATGAGCCTCTATCCGGTGGAGCAATTTATCATCTAGATTGTTTTGGTGGGAGTTGCAGAGATTTAGATATGTATTGTCTGAACTTGTCTGTTTCCAGAAATCCTGAAACAGTGACTCAAGATTTCAACAAATCTTGGGGAGTTTAGTAGAAGAATAATTTTTTCTAGCAAACTACATTGTATCACCACGCAGGAAGAGACACGCATCTTCGTAAAGACGGGATGACTGGCCTGAAGCAGAATCTGAGTCAGACTCACCCCAGAGTCAGTATTATCAGCGGTTGTAAAAGCTTGTTCACGAGCAAAAGGTAAATCTTCTACACCCATTTTCAACTTTGTTAGCTGCATTTGTATTGATTGCATCGCACCAATGTCAGCCCGCTATCTTTATACTCTTCATTGATTGTTAATCTTTGAATTTGAATCTGCACTTTAATATTTAAAGTGAAGATTCAACATGTACCAGAAAGTAACATAATAATGTTCACCTAAATTGCTTTTATTTCAACAGCTTTTGTTTAAAAAAATAAAATAAAAAGCAATATGCAGAACAACTGCAAACTACAAATAAAGTCTAATGAAATAAACATGATCTCATTATGTACAATCTGCCAGAGAGATTAAACAGCAATGGTTTAAGATTTATAAGTAACAAATAATACTCTTGAAAAAGTTGTACAGATGTGCAAAAGTTAAGAGTTAGTATTAAATGAATACTAATTACAGACCAGAAGAGTCATTTCTGCTCCCAAGATCTGTCGTTACTACTGTAGTTATTATCTAACGGGTCATGAAGTATGAAAAGAGTTATTTTTGCCAAAGTTTTCAAGAGTTCAATCTAGATCCATTTTGTTTGAGAGACAGTAACAGTTTCAACGGTCAAAAAAATTGTTTTAAAACAAATGTTTTAATATTTGTTTTTGGGGATATACTGCTACTTTAAATTTGAAAAGTTTGAGTTGTGGAAGGGTTAAACGACAGAGTGCTGAGGCCTTGCAGCCCCAAGGCTGGGCAACTGGCCAGCTCTACTCACAGGCATGGAGAGCTTCAAGTGTGTGCGTGTGTGTGTGTGTGTGTGTGTGTGCGTGTGCGCGCGCGAGCGTGTGCATCTTTGTACATGTGTCTGTCTGTGCCAGGGACAGCCCAGTGACTCACGGAGTACAACCCTGCCCCCTTGTTGAAAGAAGAGCAAGGTTTTAAAGAGACACGAGCGATGTTAGACGTGTGTGTGTGTGTGTGTGTTGGTGCGTGTTTGCACGATAGTGTGTGCGTGAGGGTTAGAGAAAAGGAACAAAAGGTGGTGTTGTACATGAATTATCAGTTCATAGTCCTGTGGAAAGATGTCAGTCTGAATTTTGACTTGTGGTTGAAGTCAAAACATATTTTGTAAAAGACAGAAGAGCACATTCAGAACGCGTGCCTGGTCGTCCTCGCACTGTATTATACGCAAGCAAAAAAGTAAAACGGCACATCCTGTAAGGACATTAACAAACACACAATAACGCCAACAGCCCCTCCACACGCACACGCACGCACAAAAAACGCACAGTTCCTTCTACTATTGTTCTGTCACTCGTTTTCCCTCTCGCTCCCTCTGTTTTACACTTACACTAATGCAAATAGGCGTTCGACCAGCTGAGTCACGTCTGAATGGCATGGAGTGTTATTGGACTCACACTTACATAACCTCTGTCTCCACAATGCTGTCATTAGAGGAGCTCAGCAGAGCAGGAGAAAACAATTCTCGTAAGTACTCTTGAGCCAGGAGAGCATCGGGGACTCACCTACTCAGTGCGTGCGTGTGTGTGTGTGTGTGTGTGTGTGTGAGTTCTGTCGCTTGCAGTCCTATGAATTTGTGCTCATGAACTTTTACCAGCATAAGCATTTGAGTATTGGTTATCTAAGTTAGTAATGAGGGAGTTAAGTTTCTCTGCTGCTCTTTGGACACAGGGAGTCAACGTCCTGGCAGCCTTTGGAGTTCGTGTGTGTGCATGTGTGTGTGTGTGTGTGTGTGTGCATGTGTGTGTGTGACAGAGAGCCTATATTTTGGCAGGCTCCAGTTTATACAGATGGAGCTGCTCTCGTTGGATAAACCACAGAAAATTCCTCCTACTGTCCAAGTTAGCACTTCATAGGGAGAGAACCGAGCACCCTCCCCTCCGTCTCTTTTCCCTCCCATTGCCCCTTGTGAACCCCTCCAACGCCTCTCCCCCCCATCTCACTATGGCACACCACCCCATTGCCACCAGTCCCAAGAGGAAAGTAGAGCAGGCCCAACTAGCCGAGCACAGACAGGCCTGATCAGTTCTCACAATATTCCTTCACAAGATACACAAGACCAGAGCAATCAAATGGGAAACCACTCCTCTCCCTTCCTCTCCTCTCCTCTCCTCTCCTCTCTCCTCTAATAATGGTAGCTCACTCTGGAATCTGGAGAAGTGATTATGTTAATGCTGGCTCTTCACTTCAGAGTGACCAGAATCATGACAAAGGTTCTTTTCCAGAGCAATGACACATCCCCTGCTTTTCCATTTGGCTTCGGCTCCATCGCTACCCTCATGCATATGTTGTCATGACTCATTCAACGCTGCTGTGAAATCTCTAACAGCTTTACACTGGATTCGAGTCTGCGGCATAAGCAGCAGAGGGTCTGGGTTTTATGAGGAAATGATTGTTTTTCCTCTTATCTTATATGTAACAGACCATTGAAATTATTAAAGCCCTAAATTGAGATGGTTTCAGTTTCAATGTAATAAACAAGAAAACAAATTTGCTGTGACTTGCATAAGCCGACTGATCGGGGCCATTAAGGTATGCATGTCAAGCTAAACAAATGTTTAATGGAGGACTGTTTATTAGACAGCGCGGATGCATGCACGCGCGCGTGCACACACCCGCACGCAGCCAAAAATGATTTCAAGGCAATGCTGCACTCATGCTTATCTCAAATGACCTAATTCCGTGCCAGCAGTGTTTTCAATGAGCTCCAGCATGTGTTTACCAGTGGCAGACTGCCTCCCCATTAAAGCTGCCATTCCCCCGAGGCCGCAGCACGCATTATTAAGACACAGGATATGGACTCTGACCGTGGCGTGCTACGTCTGCGGGTAGCCACATGGTCCCTACCTGTAAACCCTCTTATGTTCAACTATTTTTTTCTGTCTTTCTGGCTGCTTGCCTGTTTCTTGCGTAGTAGTTTTTGATTCTCTCTTTTTCTTTACTCGTATGAAATTGCATTTGTCTGTAAAACATCTGCTCTTTTCATTGCTGAGACTGTTGATCATTATTTCGAAACTTATATTTGACAAATTGAGGCAAATAAATGAGGAGGAGCGCATAGAAGGATGGTCGAACCAAACCGAAAATGAGATCTTGGAATTCGTCCTAAAACACTGCCTGCATCATGTACTAATGAAGAGTTGCCATCATTACAGGAATCGTAAGTGGAATTTTGTTTGCCAACAGGATCAATGCTTTTTAGAAACAATAACAATTAATGTAACACAATACAAAGAAAATAATCAAGTGGGGAAAAGGGAAATGTTACAAAGCAATCTGTACACAACATCTTTAGCATTTTCTGAAACAATTTCCTAAAGTGTTGCCTGATAAGACACTAAAAAAGTGTATTGCACTCATAATGAATGCAGTTAAAGAAATCCCCCACCCTGCTTGGATGCTTTTTCTGGCTCCCCCACCAGCCACCCCTCTAGCCTGCGGCCAAAGCTCCGCAGCTCCTCAGAATGGAGTCATTAGCTGGGTGCTAATGGTTTCAGACTTTCTAATTGAATGAGAACCCATTGATCTGTAGGTAGAGAGAAATGGTTCTTTTCATTGCCTCAATATGGGCCTGCACAGCATTTGTCTCCATTCAAAATTAAAGGCCATACCCATCGGAGATAAGGTAGAAGTGGGCATGCACACAAATAGAAGAGCAGCATCTTCATGCAAACATATATGTACAAAAGCAAAAATCACAGAGAGAGGGAGCTCACGTGTCAACATACTTACATACACACTTTGAATTACGTGCGTGTATAGAACTGTTCTCCTCTGTGTAGCCGTAAGGGCTCTGATTGTGAGACGAGCATACTTTAATCTCTGTTCGCTCCAAGAGTCACCCTGGTGGGAGTCTGTGCTCCTCACATCTTTTTAAACACTGGAACAACAAGGGGTTGCCTGGGGCAACAGGAATCAGGGAGGCAGCTTAGTAGAGATGTCAACTGTAGAGTCGTCTGTGCGCACGTTGGAGGTTGAAGTGCACAGGGCTGAAAACTATTGTAATACTGATAAAGCAATTTGGTAGACACTCCCGTAGTTTATCCTCTTTCCATTTACACCGAGTGTGCACGAGTCACACTCATGTGGCTTTTATCTAATGTTACTGATAACTGTTGTGTGTGCGTGTGCATGTGTGTGTGTATGTTTGTGTGTATAAGAGACAAAAGCCAGCTGGTTCTGATTATCAAGCTGGAATTCTCTGTAAAAATTACAACATTTTTTTTTTCCTTTACTCCAAACCACACAAACACATACACAAACATACAGGCATGCGCGCGCACACACACAATCACACACACACACACACGCACGCACACACACCATAATTATCCAGCAAAGTTGCCTCTCGATCAGTAGGCTCTTGCTAGAGAGTTTGCATTTTACTACAAAACACAGGAGCAAATAGGCCGATGTGAGCTAGAGATCGACCCTCATTCAAAAGTATTTCATATTAGTTAATAGAGGACGGTTTAAAAGTTTTACGTCAAGAGCTTCGGCAGTCGTCATGTTTAAAGACACCACTTAAGAGCTGAGTGACATCATGTCTGGAAGGGACCTGTAATAATATATCTCACTTTTTGCAGATTATCCCTAGATAAGTATGGTGTGTGTGCGGGTGTGTGTGTGTGTGTGAGCGAGCGACCATGTATCTGTGTGCACAAGTCTATATGTCTGAGTTAGTTTGTGCTTTAGGTTTATGTATGTGTGCTTAAGATAACTGAGGCAGTGATGTGTAGGATTGTCAATGAGGTCAGTAGCAAGTAGCAGGTCTTGTCTAGACGTCGTAAAGAAGCCGTGGTTCCAGCAATAGCATGAATGCAAACATTCACTGATTGTCCTTTTAAACTGCAGCATCTGAATCTCTCAGTCTGTCTCTCCAAGCAGATCGAAAGAAAACATTTGTAGGGTATATACTGAAGTGGGGCGTTTCTGACGGTACGCCCCTGGTTCCTTAAGAGCTTTCAAAAACCTTTTGTGAAATGTTTCTCTGTGGCTAACTTTCACCCATGCCAGTGGTTTGCATCTGGTAGCCATTTTGTGCCAGCAACACAGCCGGAGTTTCCATAGAGGTAAACCACAGTAGCAGAAGGTGGAGAAGCAGCAATAGCCCACCCAGGGGTCGATAACCACAAAAGCCCTGTTTGACAGAAACTACTGATAAATACATCCAGCCTCTGCTGTTCCGTCGACTGGCAGCAGCACATGCAGATCCTTTATATGAGGATAAAGGAATTTCAGCCCCATGTTAAACACAACAAGAGCATATAGAACATCTGATCGGAGGAGCAGCTGTAAGACACACATGGTTAGAGCGCTGTCATTTCCCTCTTCATTGTCTCTCTCTTCATTACCCTGCTATAGCCAGAGGCATTACCAGCCTGTGAGCCAAGTGTGAGTCTGTGTGTCGTTTTGTGCATATATTGCGTGCGTTGGCACATCATGCGTTCATCTTTCCCCAAACTCCAAAGTCCATTGTCAATTGCCTCCCTGGACTTTGCCAGTCATCTTGAACTGGGCGACAAAACACGAGTGCCCTGGCTGCCTGCATTCGCCGATGTCATTAAGAGAGGCAGCCTCACCTTGCGTAATGAGCACAGCACAATGCAAAAGGCAGTGCATTTATACTATCAATGTGGCGGGGGAGGGGGGAGCAGATCTGGTGATGACGTGGCTGAAGCGATCGTCTTTATGGTCTGCAGCCATTCACATTACACTGACTGAATGCATGCCAAGTTTTGCTTCTACAGACTGCTTCACATAAGGGAGTAACATACGAAGAAGGCCATCAAACAGGATTTGAAAGACTCTTTAGGCAACTTTCCACTGGAGCAAAAGTAACTTAACTGATAATCCAATTAGAAATATAAGCAGAAGTTTAGCTCCTGGGGTTGGTTTAACCTTGATTTTATGTTATAGAGTGGTATGAAACAGACTCCATAAAACAATAACCACAATATTGCCTTGACCTGGAAATGACATTAGTTTGGAGGCGGGACAAAGTAGAGAAGTCTGGAAAAGTGAGCAAGAATGAGAGAGAGAGAGCGAGAAAGAGGGCAAGAAAGAAACACACGATATTTGAAAGGCAGATGCAGAAGGACGGAGTGGAGGAGATGAGAAAGGAAAGAAGGGAAATGACACAAACAGTCAGAGATAAAACAGCGATTGAGGGTGAACTGCAGCACTGATCTGGCTCCAGGCCTCGCCTCTGTTCTGAAGTCGCTCTGCCATCCACAGTGACATGTGGTTTCACGGCCATTACCGCACCACATTATAGTGCTATGTGCCATAATGTGAGGCGTCCATATGTACACCACTCTCTGCTGGCTCCATAAAAGGCACAGACCCAACTGTTTTTGCTGGTGTCAATGTGTGGCATTGAGTCTAATTTAATTCTCTTTTTATCCTATTTTCATTCAGTTTAAATGCAAGTCCAACATTTAAAGTTGGTATAAGCAATCAGATCGGCAGCTTTCAGGACCGACCATTTGTCCGTATTATTCTCCATAAATCCAGCCTGATATTTCACATTGTTTCTTTTTAACATTCCCCTTCATAGAGGTCACCATCTGAACGGTATCTACAATCTATAATGAATGTTAAACCATGAATTAAAAAAAAATGCTTTGTTGAGAAGTCAAGTCATTATTCTTTTGATTCTCTATTGTGTTCTTGTGTCTCTGACTGTTTGCGTGCTGTGGTGTGTGTGTGTGTGTGTGTGTGTCCTGAGTGGAGGAACAGAAGGTCTCTGCAGGGCTCGTCTGTGTGGGTGGACTCTGGGATTTACCGTGAAAACAACCAAAAAGCCAAGGACATTTCCTAAAGAGGAACTCACACTATTTGGCAGAGGGTTTGGTCATCTGGTCATTGCTGTATTTGTATATATTTATTCTAAGATATATGTATGGGTGTGTGCGCTGTAGTTTTAAGGTTTTACGTGTTTGTGCATGTGGACGGTTAATGTCCACCAACATGTTTATGTGTTTGCTGCTCGTGGCACGCCATTTCTTTAATTCACACAGAGGAAGGAAAGCCGATAACCTCTGCCAGCTTCAGTTTCCTATAACGGCGTCTGTGTAGGCGTATTAAAATCTACTTATCTTTCAGTTCAGATGATTATTTTGTCCATACAGGGTGGTTGACAATAAGCCTTCACACAGAGCGCTAGACTGTGTTCTTTGCGTTGATAGTTAGACTGTAGCTGTTGAAATACTTTGCACCACAGCCTGAACTTCAGCCAGATAAGTGAAAGACAAAGACGCTATTATATTGCCACATGTGGTCCAGAGACATTACAATTCAAGACAATGCATTCTGCTGCATGCTTCGCAGGCCATGAGCATTTATAATCTCTAGTTGCATTTCATTGCACGTCAAGTGACTCTGGTTAACTCTAAATGGTCTGTTACCAACGCTGTGATTTATGTGGATGTTTTTGGAGCTCTGGATTCATGTCTAAGAGCAGGAGTCCACATTTTGGTTTCTGTAATTCTGGATAAAATTCCCCTTGGTCCCCTAGCATGATTAAACAACAAGAGTACAACTGCCTTTTTGTGCCACCACTATGATGAATTTCAGAAATGTTATTTATGCCTTTGTTGCTTGGATGTGAGGGCTCCACATTTTTAAAAGTAAAAGAAGCGAGCTTACCTGGTATCTGTTTCTACCAGGCTGCAGGAGCTGCTACTAGAGCAACACGAGCAAATCTTTGACAAAAACTGTTACGGTCCAGTTTCAATCAGGCTCATGTAGGCATCGGTTTTTTGACATAAGGAAATGGGGATGCATGGAATAAAGCTAAATCAGATCATCCAATTACCTTTTGAAGGAAGAATACGCTTGCCAACACTAAAGAACTCTATAAGAATGAATTAGTACCAATCTGCAGGAGCTAAAAGTCCCAGCTGCTTTGTTCACCAATAATATAATCTCAAATTATATGCAGAAGGTGTTTGGAAAATGATGCACAATCAGTGCATTCTTGAGTCAGTTTAACTTTTTGTATCAAGGGGGAACAAAACACTCTTCCTTGTCCCTTTTATATTTATTTATAAAGGACAAAGTAACACTAAACACCCTCTGTTGTTAAAGCTAAAGGTTCTGTGTCTGTCATGTGGGCACATTTTGGCTTCAGTGATGATGACACCAAACAAAGGGGGGGGGGGTTCCCAGGTTTAATTAGTCAGAATGTAAAATTAAGCCATTCAAGAAAGAATTGTTACTGATTTGAAGTCATAATCGCCCCGCCGTGTCTTGGAGGTTATCACAATGTCACTTACAAGGTGAAGGGACTGAACACAACTTACCTGTCAAATTCTTGACATAAAGGACGACAATATGTCACATCCTCAGAGTAGACTGTATGACGTGATCCAGAAGTACAAGGTACTGTCTCTTACCTGATGTGAGCTGCTTATGAGCAGAGGGGAAACATAGCTTGGTGATCAGGCCTTAGTAGAATGGCCCATGGTGGAGATCTATAAATAGCTTCCCTTGGACACTCATCTTGGCTCCTGCTCTATTCTCCTGCACCACCCTCTGCTTTGCTGTCCCACACTTCCACCCTCTCCGTGTCCTTCCCAATTCCACCCCCTTTCCGCATGTCTCCATCCCTCCCTTGCTCCCATATAGCACCTGCTCCAACACCTCCTCTGCCAACTGGCTGATGTCATGCTTCGGTACCGGACAGACATACCCATGCTTAATTCTGCTGTACTAAATGGACCAGGCTTAACCGCACACATATGCACATTGCCTCCCCCGGCATGTCATAATCTCACGACACACTGGCCTGATGTCCAATTTGAATGCCACTTTATCTTAAACTATTTTTTATTTCCATCCTTATGAAATAAAAATTAGTTCATACATATATATATATCCTACGAGTCATGTTTGGTTCTGGTTTGTCCTTTGACACTCAGGTGACTAAAACGGGGCAGTCCTGCTTTTTCCATTTGAGATGGCTAACCAAAATCCCGGTCATTCCTCTCATCCTCAAAACTTTGAAAGGGTCATCAATGGTTTTATTTTCTCTAAAATAGACAACTTCAATGTTCTTTATTCTTGTATTAGAAGGCTACGGCTGGGTTTCAAACACACACCGAGAAGTGAGCCCATCACTGCTGCCAAGCATGGCAACCTGAGGTTTAGGCTTTAATATTTTGCTTGTTGTTTTCTAAGCCTTGACTGAGCTGTCTCTCATATCTCAGATTTGCTAACTCCTCACGGGTCGGCTGCTGTATGAGATCTGTGGCAGGTTCCACCTAATGGTTCTTAATTCTCAACTCATCAAATCTCTTCTCAAGTCTCTTGTAGCGAATGGTATTTGCCTTGCATTACTTTGATTCTGTTAGACACTAAAAGTAAAATATTGTGTCATGTTACTGCATGAAGAATATTGTAATTTTTCTTCTTTTTAATGTGCTAAATGTTTGAAACAAAGCGGTTTGGATCAGAGCTTTTCAAAAGTCCAAGGTAACATCTACAGATCATAGTTTTACTTACATTACATGCACATGGTGAACATGCAAGACTTAAATGTTGAAATAAGATGATTAAAATAAAAATATAAGGGACATCCCGGATCCACACTCATCTTTTTTTATTGAAGAAGTATCAGAAAGGGACTCGGTATCAGTTCAAAATCAAATGACTTGGGCTCGGACTCAGGGTGAAAAAAAATTGATCGGGACATCCCTAGTGTCAACCCCACGGGAGTATTTTCCACTTCATCACAGACATCCTGTGTGACCTCTCATTCGTTGTGGGACTGACTCTTGACTCTTGCCTCCCCTAAAAACACTTTGCATACTCGCTGTCTGTGTGTATTTCCTGTCTGCAGCATCTCTGCTTCCTGCACTCATCACAAGACCCTGTCCACTTCACCGTCTCAGAGATTAACGTGGAGACTCCTCGACTCAATGTAGTCTTACTGCTTTTACAAATAAACACAGAGAGAGAAAAAAAAACTGCAGCGTTAGAGCACCTTCATAAAAGTGGCCACTCTACTCTAATCCATCACATTGTGTTTTTCTATTTCTCTGCTCGCTATTGTCGCTTTCCATTTATTTTTATGCACTTCTTTTATTTGTTCAAGGGAAATGCAGGGGTGTTGATTTGCCAGTAAAGGTTCTAGTTAAAATGAGAAGGAAGCAGCTTAGTTGTAATCTTTTATATTCTTATTCTCCCACCGTCTCTCCTCTCCCTTCACCCATCTCTCCATTTGCTCATATGCTCTTACATTAACTTCCCGGACATTCCAGGCATCCAGTCTTTAGCCCTCCTCTATTAACATTTACTTGTGCTTTACTGTGCAAGAACTACACCTCGATCCGATACATGATCATTTTTCACAGGTTATGGTATAGAGCTCTTATTAAAATCCAGTGAGACAACACAAATAAGAAGAACGCGGCCCTTCAGCTTGTGGAGCCAATGAGGCATCCATGGCTGGAGCCCGCTAGTGAAACATGTTGACCCTCTCATTATTGCCCTTTAAGAGGAGCAGGAGTTCCTAAAACAACTGGTCTACATTTCTTAACATGACTTCTGCATGCAGTTATGAGGTCGCTGTTTGCCTCTTGTCATCTTCACACAGCTGTGACGAGGCCTTGCAACATCAACTGTGGCCAGTTCTTTGGTTTGGGATGAGGAACAGGGAATCACAGCACATCTCACGCTGTCTCACTCTCTGTCTGTCTCTCTCCCTCCTGGAGGCACCTGCATATGCACATAAACCTGCGGCCAAGAATGGCATGAAATTCCTTTGAAAGCCACAGTCATCACCATTCATCCACCCCACCCCAATAACCCCTTGCACCTCTTGCACACACGAACCCACAGACACGCACACGTTGTAAAGACCCTGTTTATTTGAAGGAACTGAAAGAAACCCTTTCTCATCAACTCTCCTGTTCTTCCCTCCGATGGAGGAAAAATGTGAGCATGTGTGTGGAGATCATCTATTCTAGACCAGGGGTGGGCAAACATTTTGATTTTATACTTTTCATATATGTAATTTATCTTTAACACTTCAATATACTTTTATAGTAGAATAATAATTTGATTATTGCTATCAAGCGATTAAAATATTTGAGGGATTAGTTAATTATGGTCTGTAAATAATTAATCTAATTAATCTGTTTTTTAATTTTACTGACAAATTTGCAGAGAAAAGTCCTCAACTTGAGGTATTTTTATTTAAATTCATTACATTATTGTGGCAGATCAAAAGATTGATATAAAACAAATAGAATAGCTTTATAAAGTCAATTATTGTTTGACTTGAATCAGAATCAGAAGGATTCCTGTATCAGAAGGATACAGGGGAACGGCCAAGCACACCTTGGACAAGTCACCAGGTGTCAGGAACCCAGCCAGAGCTTCCTGCTCCACGTAGCTCCACCCTCCTGCTCTACTCTCACTACACTGCCTGCCACACCCGGCATCAGCTCATCCACATCACCTGTGCTGCTCTGGACACCTGCTGCTCATCTCCTCATCAGCCCCACTGCATTTATAGTCGGCTCAGTCCCCTGCTCTCTTCCAGATTATCAGCGACTTGTTCCTCCTCTCCAGCACGAATTCTGATTCTGGTTCATGTGTACCTGCCACTGCATGTTTTTTTGATTTTAGTCTGTTTGCCTGATTGGTCTGGTTACCTGCTTTGTGAACTCTGCCTGTTTTCCTGGGACTGCTGACCACCTGTGCTGGAGCATTAAATTTACGTTTCTGGATTCCCTTCTCCTGTCGTGCTTTTGGGTTCTCCCTATCCGTGACCTGACGCCAGGTCATTGCAGGGCCACACAGAAAGACACACACCCACTCATGCTCACTCACACCTGCGGACAATTTTATAGTGACCAGTTCACCTAAATTGCAGGGTTTTTTGGAGGTGGGATGCATCTTTGCTGTCAGACCGCGCCTCACTAAGCCAACGAGCTGGCCCGTCTAATTTAAAAATGTATTTTTTGACAATATTTTGGTTCAATTTAGTACAGATAGTAATAATTGTAAATAGTCTGAGAAACCCATGAAAATGACCTTTTAATTCTACATACACTCACTCTAATATTCCAACTGTACAAATTCAACACACAATACAGGAAATACGTGTATTTTCGAGTCAAATTTCCACTCATTTGTTGGTGTGGCCGATATCCTTTCATCACCATCTGTTTATAGTTCCGGCTCTAAATTCGAAGTCAATTTTAATGATTTAGAAATTCTTAAAACTGCTAATTTCACGAAACAATGGATGACTCCTTCAGGAGCTGTGAGTGTAATAACATGATAATTTAAGCAAGCATAGAATCTTCCTGAATTTATTCCACGGCCCTGTAGAGAGGGTTGCAGCCGCCAATGAGCTGTTTTTTTATTTATAAACTGCTTCTATCTGACCTCTCCTCTTCTTTCCTTCACTCGTCACCCTGTTAACGCTTGGTCATTCTTTCCAGTAGTTGAAACACTTCCTTCCTGTTCTGGTTCTGACAACGTGACTGCCCGTCTTGTCTTGTTCTGTGAACGGCACCGAGAAGAAAAAAGATAATCTGCACATTTCTTTTTTTCACTTGAAACTATGATGCGTGACGGCCACCGACATCGAGTTTCGATGTTGTAACAGTCGTTAACCGTCCCTCAGTCTCCAAATGAGTCAGGGTCAGAATGAGGAAGAGGTTAGCAGGAGAGATGAAAACCCGGTCCTCCCACCTTTCACTTCCGATAAATGGCAAGTTATTCTGTGTCATGCTCTGGATTGCAGTAAGGTCCTTTGATTTATCACTGAACATATGAACATACATTGAAAATGAATTTGGAATTGACCGTTTCAAATATTACATCCATGGGTGGAGATGTAAAGTATCTGAGGACATGGAATGGAAAACAACAGTCATTTTTCCCTTTTTTGAAATTCATCTAACTATGAAATTATGAGAACTGCTGTCTTGCACCCAAAAAAAATGGGAGAATTTTGAATTTTTGAATCCCCAATCTGTAATTCTCCTCAGCTATGTATGTATTAAATTCTGTTTATACTGTTATAAATGTGTGTGTGTAGTCCCGTATCATGTCTCACATCTGTATGACTACGTGCTTGGCTGATTTTAATCTTGTCAGATGAAGGATTAATCTTCTTTACACTCCTTCTTTCCAAGTACAGCACATACAACTACTTGTAGAAGATTGTAAAAGTGCTGTCATGCAGATTGGACTAGTATGTGATGACATCACCTCTCAGCACCAGAAGGACAGGACATCTTGGTTTGGTGAATCGTTACCTCACTGGCCCTCCCATTAACCGGAGTTGAGCTTCCACCGGGCATGCTCTGACCGTAGGAGGGCCAGACTGGGGGTGCACATTTTTACATTTGTAATACAAGAGGCAATCTGTGGCAGTCCGTCATTCTGATGAGTAGAAACATGAGAATTAATCATTACCTATCACTTTTAATGATAATGATACGCTAAAAAAACATTACAGCAACAACAAAACAACGTCATCCGAACCGGATTCTGGTGTATTCCAGGTTATTTACCAGACCGCTGCACAGACCAGCTGTCTAACGGTCGTCATTAATCAAGTCTCTTTGATGCTGTCTACACCAAATCAGCACTGATGTCCTGCGTGTCCATTGGTTCGTTTCTCTCATCATGAAGATGGACGCACCGATCCACCAATTGCACAATTTCACCGGTACACAGATGAATGATTCAATTTAACAAGTTGAGGGAGGGCATGCAAAGGACAGGGTGAAGTGGAGAACGTTGATTTGCTTGTACTTCACAGGACAAGCCAGAAGTAGAGTAGTAATAGGACAATACATGTTGTGTCTGGTGTCAATCTGAAGCCGTGAGCTCAGAAAGGACGCACGCCTTCGTTTCATAGTGGATATCTGTGATGTATCGCGTAATATGGAAAATGGCTGCAAAGTCATTGTGTAAGGCCTTCCTTCAGTAACAAAGGAAGCTGCTCAACAAATGAGTTCAATATGAAGGAGATGACCTTCACACTGCTGGTGAGGACCGAAACCTGAGGTTGGGATGACTTCCTCATCCTCATCTTGCTGACTGCGAAAGGCGGGGTACGCCCTGGACAAGCCGCCAGTTCATCGCAGGGCCACACACAGACCAATAATCATTCACACACACATTCACACTTATGGACAATTTAGCGTAACCAATTCACCTAAGTTGCATGTTTTTTTTGGGTGGCAGGAGAAAGCCGGAGAACCCGGAGAGAACCCACACAGACACGGAGAGAACATGAAAATGAGACTTCTGATCTGAGGATTTAAGTGAAGATGGCAAGATATCCAGATTGAGGTGGTAAATGGTTGGAAGTAGTTTGCTAAACTGAATGAGAGAGAGAGATAAAAGAATAAAACTGTAAAAAGGTTTTTTTCACTTCTTATTTATATATATATATATAAATGCTATATATAAATAGTTGCTACAATTTAAAAAAAAAAGAAAAACCAAACAAATTTTAGTTGGTGGTTTGCGAAATAAGTGAAATATTGGACTTCTATAACCTCATTCTCTTCCCTGCTCGAGGTTAGTGCCTTCAAGTTGCTTTAACTGATAGTAACCCGATTCTCTGCATCATTGCTGGACTGGCATTACACACAATGTAGAACGGCAGATTTACCAAAGATGAAAAAACCAAAATAAAATCGACTGTATCTTTTACATTGATTTTGGTCAACTGAAAAAGAAAATATTATGACAGTACTGAGTACTTCAGACTGGTTTACATGATGAGCACTATAGAGGGAATTAACAGAAGGAGATTGAGCAGCCAAAGAGAGATAAGATAAAATGGGCCAATCATTCACGGATATCAATTCAGTTTAGGAGAGGGGGTTGAGGAAACCTTTTGCAATCTTTAATCCCTCTTCTTTATTTTTAACCAAGCAGGATTTGCTGCTCATGCAACTCTAAAACTGGTACAAAATTGCTCTGGTTGTCGCCAGGGTAACCACAGGTATCAACAAATCAGCAAATATTTGCTAATATTATGAGAATTCTGCATGTTCCATACATGGATGTGAAAAGATATGTTGTTGAAGATGCTGAGATGGCCTTTTCAAAATAACTCTGTCGACATCTGTAGACATGATGACCTTCAGCGACACACACTTCAGCTTTGTCATGTTTCGATTGAGACCATGCGTACAGTAGCTTTTGCAGCATGTCACGCTTTCGATGTGCTGAATCACTGCAATCTCTGAGTTGCAATTCCACTTTTCTTATTTTTAAATTATTTTATTTGACACATTGTTTAAGAAAAGTTCATCAACAGGATGCAGCCAATGTGGAAGTAAGGAAAGAATGGGGTTTCTCAATGCTCAGTGTTGCTCGGTAACTTTCCATCTGAAGACAGCTGGAGTGTTTGAAGAAGTTTACATTTACCCTTTAAAATATATATATATATATATTTTCTTTTTTTTTTTTTTTTTACATTGATGGTCATCCGAATTAAACGTGACAACACCAGATAGAGGATTGTTTGAAATGGAGCATAATAAAAGCAGACAAGGAACAACACATTAATAATGCTGAACCAGCTTTCCGCACATTTTTGAGCACTGCTTTGGAGACTCAAGCGTTACGTTTTAGCAGCTACAGGTTTTGTTTTTTTTCATTTTCAGAGCCCAGAGTAGGAGAATTCTGTTCTATTAAATTGTGAGCAAATCCTTGAACCTGTTGAAGTGACAATTGGAAGGAGGATAACGTAGATATAGCATTTTAAATATAAATGTACTAAAGCTGCTATCTCTAAAGGATGATTGAAGACCCTGAGAGAAATATACTCTCTGAAATATAGAAATAGAATAGAATAGAATAGAAAGCCTTTATTGTCCTTGCATAGCGGCTACACGTTGTGTCGTCATTGTGTAGCCACTATGCGAGAGAAATATACAGCAATTTGCTCATCAAGACAAAATAGTTGAGACATAGAAAATAGAGTACCGGTACTTATAGGTGACTAATGTCTTGTAAGAAAGAAAGGCCCTCTTACTAACCTAACCTCAGTTTGTTCATTGGGATTTTAATGTTTGCTCTAAAATAAAGCTTGTTGTCCAACCGAAAGTGTAAGGCTGATAAACCGCAGAGCTTTCTTCACCTGTGCTGTCCTGCTCTCTTCTTTTCAGTAAATATGCATTCTTCTCTCTGTTACTCCATTTTTCTGGGAGTACAGTACAACATAAGGTGGGTAATTACTTGCGCTCCAACCCTAAAATAACAGGACTGGCCCAATTACAGTCTGGGCCTCATTACCCAGCCTCGCAGAAGAGACGGAGAAATACTGGACCAATCAAAACAAAGAGGGGCAGCAGAAATGTGAGAGGGAGCAACCGTTCTAACGGCAGGTGTTGAATTAACTTGTCTGTGAGGGGAGAGTCCAGGTGGCAAAGCGCAGCAGGATGCATGCCACGTCCTGGCATTGTTAGGGGTTTGGATGCCGGCATCTGTTCAGTCCCCGCTTCATCCATCTTTAGATTTAGTAACTGACTTGTATTCGGTGCAAAGCTCAAACGCCATTGGTCGTCGCCCATCTCACCCCACTTTAAAAATATGTAGCTCCAGTCGTTATCCCGAAAAACATTACTCTCACTCTAACATATACACTTTCTTTTTCAACTCGTGTGGTCAGGGTTGGGCAAGGCTGGGTCAGGGCCAGAGGAGCCTGTTTACGTAAGACTCATCAAAGGGATCCAATGAAAGAGCACACTGTACAAGTAAAGAGAAGTGTAAATAGCAGCCTGATGTTGGTATAACACTATTTGTACCATGATACACCAAAAAATAATTGGAAAAGAAATCAACAAATATACGCATTTATTATATCTGTCTGAACATACAAAGAAAGAGCACAAAGAGCTCCGGAAATTGACACGTGACTTATGGACAAAATGGTTGAAGATGTGACCACAAGTTAGCCTCGAAAACCCAGTCGTGAACCCCGACTTTACTAGAAAACTCGGGGTGTCCCGATGCAGATGTGGTGTTGTTTGACTTAATGTTACGGTTAGGCACCGTATCCCAAATTAAACTGACCACGACTTGACAGGAAGAGCCCGCCGGAGCGGTCTGAGTGTATGTGTGCTCGCGTGTCTGCTGTACTCTGACCGTTTTTACAGCAGCAAAGTGTGTCCTGTTTTTAGCAGAAGAAGATAATTGACAGCACTGCAGGTCAGACAAGACAGAACATGACTCTCACTCTTCCTGCAACACACCTGACTAACCGACTAGGATCCGGCAGAGGTCCAAAGGAAATTTCTCAGGGAACTTTGGAAACACGTATTAAAATTATTTTATGCATGCATTTGTGCATTGACCTATTGAGCTGACTTTCAGTAGAGGTTGGAGGGTTTGGAGAAGAAACAAGGTCTGAAAAATTATGTGTCAAAGGAGAGAGAAGCAGAGTCGAGGGATGTTGTTTGAAGGAGTTGCTTAGCAGAAGGGAGGGCGGCGATTGAAGGGAGGAAGGGAGGAGGGGAGGGGGGGGGGGGGGGGGGGGCGCTGCGCCTGTTTCAGTGCCTGGCACAGCTTGACCTGGTTAGGCTCCAGACCTCTCTGGGAGCGCCAAGTCTTCTCCCCAGGGGCTGCCAACTCCCTGTGGTGGTGTAGCTACATGTTCAATTATGCTCTGGAGCCTGCCTGTCTTTACCTATGCCTTGTAGGAAAACAATCCTCGCCTCTGCATTTGTGTGCCGCGAGTGGGACTAAGGCAGAGATCCCCAGGCAGTGTTACAGGCAATGAAAGTCATTGGGCTTAAAGCTTTATCTCAATCAAAACAGTCATTCATCACAGTGAATTCTCCTGTTTTGTTGCGGCAAAAACTATTCTGGTTGCTCCAAGGCCATATGAATTTCTGGGAAGTTTGTTGCTTGATTCGTTGAGTAGATTACATCATAAAACCAAAGGAAAAGGTTCTTTCTATGCCTAATTAAGCAGTTTTCAGGCAATAATAAAGACATGTTTCACTTTCTTGTTTATTTCAGTTCCAGATATGCACATGTCAAAATTTTCTTTTAATTGGAATGCTTGCATCTGTGGTTGTGTGTAGGTGTGTGTGCATATATCTGCAGCACTATCAAAGTGTTCGTGTGTGGCATGTTTGCTTTTTTCATTTGGGGGAGCTATTATCACCGCCAATAAAGAAACAGCAAACAAACAATCATTGTTCTGGACCTCACCTTGTTGTACCACACCCCTCCATAAACCGCATTTCCTCAGAACTGCTAACATCGAGAATGTGCTGTGCTGCCTAAGCATTCTCCCCAAACGGCATTTATGTAGGTAGCATGCTGCTCCCACATGTACCTGCGAGGGCATGTACAGGGTTTAAAAGCACACACATAACCACACAGAAAGACAGACTTTTTGTGAATTTAGTCAACCCCATGGGGGAAATTTTATCCATTGATTTCTAATCGAAGAACAAAAAGACATAATGTGCATTTTTTATTTTATTTCTTTTTTGGGGTGGCTGGGGGGGGGGGTATTCCGTCTGCTTAAAACATGATCGACTGAATGAGTTGACTTTAAAATATTATATTGATATATTTTGTGTTCTGTGCACATAATTTGGTTCAGCTATCACTAAATTAATTGGTTTATGTAATCAATTAAATTGTACATTTTTTTTATTTTTCTTTTGCCCTTATATTAGTGATAGTTTGGCAAACAAAGGATTTAAGTGTAGTCCCAAACCAAGGGCATACAGCTGAACAAAAATGTAATTTGTTACGTTGGTAAAAAGGTCAACTCGTAAAAAAAAATCAGTCATTTATCGTAAAACAAGGTAATATTCTCACATCCTTTATACCATGACTTTCATGCATCCAATTTCTTCCACTCATCTTCCTTGAGTCTGGGTCACAGCCCATGGTCATTCAATTCTTCCTCTCGTTCTTTGTCCATTTTCCATCACACATGATCCCAGGGGAGGTATTACAAATATGCTCCCTGCTAGAGTTTTTATTTTAAATTTTTCTACAAATTACATGATGGAAAAATGTCCCCAAGAACATGTGTGCACACCGTAACATCTGCAAAGTGTATTTCATGCCTGCGTGTTTGTTTTTATATGTGTATCTCAAATGATGTCCCTCTGGACTGCTGTTTTGTTTTGCTCTTATTACTCCAACAAGCTCAGTCACTGGGGAACTACTTTTGTAAACACCATGCCTTGAGAGGCCTGCATCCTGCATGTGTGTGTGTGTGTGCGTGTGTGCGTGTATGGAGGTATTTGTGTTTGTTTGCATGCGTTTAAACAAGAACTCTCTCGAGGTAATTCGGCTCGGTTTGTCTTTAACAACATGTACAAGTAGTGTATGTTCATGAATTACAGAAGTGCTCCGTATGTTGACTGCCTGAAGCTAAATGTTTAGAAAATAAACAAACAGACTGTAAGTAGTGTGTCAGATGTGATTTTATGCTGCGGAAAAATGGTAACATCATTAAAACTCCTGTGAGACCTACAATTTGAACGTGTATTAGAAACATGTTGAATTGCTCTCAACTGTTTGTTTTTCATGGATAATTGAAATGCACCATATTTTTTAGTGTGATTGCAAACATTAGATCTGTTCGGCTGATTATGAAATGAACCAACTTGTGACCGTGAGGTTTCCTCGATGTCTGCATGCTCAAAGTTTGTTTGCAGCTAACCAATCAAGCGTGTTGGACATGGACACAAACGGACATCAAAGACGTGGCGCTAGCACCATTCAGAGGCGTGGCCTACTTGGCTCACTGTACCGCCACGTTTTCAGTCGAGGTTAAGTCTTCCTAAACGTACTTTTAAAAAGTAGCATCAATCTAATGGAGTCTATGCATTACATTAAGCATAATAAATGCACATATTTTTCCTTAAACATTTGTGATTAAAAAAAATAATGTTCTGCTGCTTTCTGGTGATTAAAAACCCAATTTCTGTGATATTCAGAGCTTCATTCGTTTGGTTGTTTGGAGCATGAACATCTTTATTGCACTGACTCAACTTTATGAGCAATATTAGGCATCCCTTTTATTGGTCATGGTTTCATCTCGAACTCGTGCAAATTTGAAGCAAACTTTATGAGATGTTTCCAAAAGAAAATGTAATTTTGTCCCGTTTTCTTAATGCCAACTTGGAGCAAATAAACTAGGCAGGGCAAAGAGTACTTTCGTCAGGGATTCGCGGCGTATAGGCGCCGTTACGCATGACTGTAAATAACAGAGGATCTCGAATCAGACCAATTCCGTTGCCGTCTCATCTGTCTTGCAAAGCTATTAGCGTAAACTCTTGTCAGATTTAAATGCTGGGATATATCTGAGCTGTTGAAGCTCCCTTCCATAGTCTCAATGTAGTGCACTTAAACCTGACCACGCTGTAATCATATGCATTTGCATTTCAATCCCGCACGGCTGGCTGATAACCCCGCTGACTTCAAATGTTACGGTTCTACATGGGACCAAGGCAAAGCATAACTGGAGACTCTAAGGATGTCACAGTAATTAAATGACTTTATATCCATCTTTCAGTCTGTGGAGTTGATTCAGCGAGGGATGAACCTGCTTTACGTTTTGGTTGTGTCAGCTGACTGAGTAGTAAAAACTGCAGCAGTGGAAAGGAAGCAGCTATGCACACTGAAGTCCCATCCCCAATGCATTATGAAGGGAATATGGGTTTCATGAACACCTCTAATTAATATTGGTTGCATTTTTCCAAAAGAAAATGATGCTTCTACTTGTCAATGCTGGTGGTGTAATGGTATGTAGGTGTATTTAATGTTTAAAAGTGGGACTATTTCTTCTCCTCCAGACAGTCACAGGTAAGGAAACTGTGGTTTTCTTTGGCCTTTCTAGGCAGAAGAGAATGAGAGGAGTAGAAAATGGGAGGAGAGGAGTTTATGGTGTATAATCACGCAGACTGGATAACATTGAAAAGCCTCGGGCCAGCACTGGCAAACACAGCTGCTTACTGACACAGTAAATCTACTGGATGACTCTCTGCCCTTCTCTGCCTGCCTTCACACACACACACACACTTGAAACTGAGCACATTTGAGGATTTTAGCAGTGCCACTGGGCTGTTTCAGGTTGGATAATAACTCTTGGCCTGTCAGAGCAGAGTGCGAGCTGTCCAAAAAGCTGTCAACATCCCACTTACCCTAAAACCAGCACGACTATGACCTGTGCTTACGGGATCTTTGCAGGCACTCTTCCCAACATGCTTTAGCTGATGCGCTCTTATAGCTCCAGGAGTCGCACACAGACACATTTTTACTGCAACTGATGGTTGAATAAAGGATAAAGTAAAAAATGATAACTACCCTTTTTCTTTTTAACCAAGTCTCTCCAGCTACTATGAACCACAGGAGCCAATGCATAGCAGCTAAATATCTCTTCTCCACATTCCTGTTTGCATTACTGCTGCATTTAACAATCTAGACCATCCGCTGGGTTAGTTGTTACGTAACTGCAAAAGAATCAATTATCAAATAAAGTTTTATTTGTCTTGTTTGCTCGATTTACTTTTGTTGGCACCTCCTCAGAGATTAATTTGTGAGCTTCCACCCTTTCCTGCCCAATCACAGTTTATTTGCACACAGTCCCTCTTTCTTTAGCTTGCTCCTTTTCAGCTGTTTGAAAAGCTAAAGAAAACCTCTTGGGACAGTTTATTTATTACTTTGCTACCCATAGCTGTGAACTTATGTCATAGCTGCTGTTCTACGCGCGCCATGTTTACGAGGACCCCGCAAAGGGCAGGTCTGTCATTATGATGTCTTTGTTCTGACTGATGGAATGAGATGAGACTGCACATATTTAAATAATTAATTTATATAATATGGTTAATTACACTTTTTCCTTGGATCTAATCTAGCTCCAGCGCTACACTGGAATTTAGAGGCCCCAACCTGTCAAGTCCCACTTTACCTCCTGCACCACAGAGTGTCTCTCTCACAAACTACTAGCACACATGAACACTGAAACCAATTAAAAGCATGGATAAAGATCAACAAATAGTATACTATAGAAGACTGTGTTTCCCCTTTCATTGTAGAAAAAGAGCCCCCACCAGGCCAACAACAGGCAAAAATTATTATTATTATTATTATTATTAAAAATAATAATTTTCATGCCCAATATCATCAACTTCAACCTCCTATTTTTCCCAGGCATCAACTCATTTGGTGGGATGTGAGAGGATATTACCAGAAAGGGACCATCCATCGATCCAGAGCTTCCCAAACATGCTCAGTGGGTGATATGTGTGGTCTGTATGCAGAGCTGGGATGTTTTCATCATCCAGAAAGTCAGTACAGATCCTTACAACATGCATCATCCTGCTGCGCCACGGTGTGTCTCTGAGCATTCAAATCCTATTTTCAACGAATCAGATCCATCTACATTCAGTGTATGCTGTGCCTGCCGTGTTCAAATCACACTGCCTTCATGATGTGACATAGAGACTGCCTGCCATTATATTTTTTAGGTCCATTCCTATTTTCCTTGTGGAAATCAGGTACGTTTCCAAGTTCCACAAAAGGTTCTTTGTGCACTGGAAAATGTCCTGTCCTATTAAGCACTTACATTTCAGACTAAACTTGGCCCTTGGTCGGTGTTATCATTGTGGTGATAACAATGAAAATAGTTTAAAGTGAAAGGTAGGATTCCACGCTGCTTCCTCCCTCATCCAGTTGTTCATCTCTCTGGTGCTTTGCTTCGAAAGGACAGAAGTGTGGCTTCGAAACAAACAGCTGTTTGATAATGTTTCATTAAAAGAAACTGAATGAATTTAATCAAGTATAAAGTAACGAAACAATGTTTCGATCCCCCCCCCCCACACACACACTCTGTATTTCATTTTCCTGCAGCCTCTGGATACATTCAGCCCCAGATGAAAATAAGAACGCAAAGAAATAAAGTTAATCTCTCACAAAAAAAGAGAGCGGAGGCTGTAATCCAATGCGGTGTGTTTTGTGGGCGGGCATCATGTCCTCATCTCTGTGAATTAATACAAGTAGTCTATGTATATGGAATGAGATTAAAATGTAGTTAACTCATATTAAACCCCAGGAATAACAAAGCGGCATAAAGGATCTCGTTTGTGTTTCTGAGAGTGTTAGAAGCTACCAAAGCGCGCACCCCATGTTTGTGTGTGTGTGTCTTTGTGTACATGTGGTGCAGAGTGCCGGCTTGAGATTTCCAACCAGGTCTTATTGGAGATGATTATACTCATAAAACCTTTGCTCTCTAAATTGCCCCCCCCTTCCCACTCCTCCTCCCATCTGTAATATAAACACACTTAATCAAGCGCAGGTGTGTCCTGATGCATTTACTGACGCCTCGCTAACCGACATTAAAACAGTATACGAGAGGAGGAAGGAAACTTTTAGCCATCGTTTCTTCCTCTGTCCTGAAAGCAGCAGATGACAGATATAAAAATTATCCATATAAAAAAATATGGATGAGGGAGCAAATATGTCACATCTTGGTTTTCTTTGTTTCTCCTCTCCGCTCCTCCTTCCCCTTCTCTCACTCAGTTTAATTCACTCCTGGATCTGTGTTGGGGGGGGGGGGGGGGGAATCTACGGGTTAATACAGTTACTACGATAACAATCTCCCCCCCCCCGCCCCTGCATCGCTCCATGATAGATGGACACTGTGTGTATGTGATGAGTGATTGAGCAAGTGGGTGAGTGAGAGATAAAGTAAGCGGTAGCCGTGTGAAAGTGTGTGTGTGTGCGGCCCACACGCGAGAGGGCTGTGGTATCCGTCAGAGGAGAACAATGGCTTTTAAATGAATCTGGGAGGTCGTAAATCACACAAAGAGAGAGCCCAAATGCAGCGCTGATTGCCTGGACGTCAGAGTCGGCGGACGACAGGAAGGAACGAATGAACGAGAGCCCCAGTGAGACACCTTGTTAACGCCTGAACAAAACGCCTCCATTAGGAACCAATGGCCTACTTATGCAAATGAGCTCACATCCGCACAGTTTCTCTTCTGGAAGTTCTGTCCTTGGGAGGCACAGGCAGCAAGTCAGACAGGACAAATCTAAATAATCAAAGGGCAAACACCTTTCCATGTTTGTCGGAGTGAGGTAGCGCTCAAAGAGAACTCGCAGCAGGACTCGGCTGTTTGTCCTCGTGCTGGCATAACGCTGTTGCCGCACACTGATCTCTTCTAATATTGAAAAATGTTTAGGTCTTTAAACATTTAAGTGGAAGATGAAGAGCCCGCCTGTTTTTCTCCTGCCAAAAAAAAATAAAATAAAAAATCTTATATGGGATGAATTTGCGTGATGGAGATATAATTTCAGTGTCGCTGGTAATGATTGTAGCTGTTACTCTGTGTGTTAATCCTCAGTAGTTGTAAATCATTAGAGCCATGCGTCATTATGGTGCCGTGTTGCCTCAGAGACAGAGATGGGTGGCTGGCAGAGTGTAATTACAGGTATGTGGGGAGAAAACATGCAATTACAGATGTAGACGAGGCACTTTGCACACATTTTCAGCTTGATTGTTGTGGAAACGTGTTTATCTCTTTCCAGTGGTGGAAAGTTAATTTACTTAAATAATGAGACACAGTACATGCTCATAGTTTTTTACTTTAACCAAGAACTGTATTTTCATTTGGTTTTGTTATGCGTCTGCAACACATCTCACCCAGCATATGGTTTGACAGCGACACTTAGCAATTATTTTACTATTATTTTATTTAAAAAAAAAATCTTCAACCTTTCTGACTTTTTAGAGTTTACCAAAAACATTTTGTAATTGGGTAACTTCTGATTAGTGTTCAGAAATTCCATTGAAGAAACACTCACCCTCCAAACTTCTCACATGGTTTCATTATGTAACTGTTATATGCCTAGAAAGGTATAATTATACAATATTTCAGTAAAGCAGTCTATTATTAGAGAAAAGTCCCATCCCACGTCTCCTCAGATTCATCACGTGGTTCTCAGAACTGCAACATTCTGTATTGCATAACTAGTTGTGAAACTAACTGAACCTCAACAATCTATTACATTAATGTTGTATTAACAACATTAATGACTTTATGTAATACACCAGTTAGAGGGGCCATTTACTTGCGGCATCAGTCCAACATTTACATTTAAAGCTCTTTTATTGTAATTTGCTGCCTGCTGTGGCTGAAAACAAGGGAGCAGTGATCCAAAACAATAAAGTTTGTGAGCAGGCAGCAAAACAATGAGTTTAAATCCACTGTAGGTCACTGTAAACCTGATGTGAGCTGCAGATTAGTGCAGTTAATCTGGTTTGGGTCATCGCTATGAGCAACCCAGCGCATAAAAGTATTGATTATTGCCTAATTATGATGGATTTGTAAATGCACAAGTTATTTATTTATTTATTTTTTACATCAATTCATCAGCATTTTTCTTTAGTGACGGACCTGACAGCTTCACCCACCATTCCCCTCCTACTTTTTCCCAGGCAAATTTGTACTGTTGCAGTCATTAACAACTGGCAGTGACCCCCCCCCCCCCCCTCAGATCACTGTTCGGGTTAAAGTCAGGTCAGCTCATTTGACCACACAGAGAAACCCAGGTGATGGAAATTCAAGGTCAAGGGTCACGGCTTTCTAGCTGGTCTCACCTGTCTGTTCTTAGTGAAAGGAAAAGAGAGTAAGTGAAGTAAAGTAGCAGGTGTTGTAAATTCCAGTCTGTGTTTCGTCATTTTTAGTTTACTCGGCTGTTGCATAAACAACACATGAAATGGTATAAAATAAATGATTCTCACTGTCTCTCTGCGTCTCGCGTTCACCATCTACGTCCCCCTCCCCCACGGTAACCATAACAGTGTGTAATGCTCTGGCTGATTAAGACTTTGACGGTAAGGCTCAGACCAGCCACCCAGACGTTGAGGTTAGTAAGTCTGGGTTTTGTGGCCAGACTGTTTGGCTGGGAAAACCCTTCTGTTAGTTAAAGCAAGATTGGCTCTAAGTCACATTCCCACACATGGACATACAACGCTTTCCAAAAACCCCCCACAGTGCAACGGGGTTGAAGAAGCAACGGAAGCGGCCCCGTTTCTGAGAATAATCGTGGTTTTGAGTTAAGATTTCTGGAATATTCTAAGGTCTTGTCCTTAGGATGGGAGGTTCAATGGGAGCGGGACACGGAAATCATGATATGTTTGACAGCGTTATTTGACATAGTTATTTGACATATTATATTTTGCTGAAGAGAAAAAAATAACATTATAGGGTTATTTAAAAAAAGAAAAGCTGCACAACTGAATGTGACCGCTGTAAGCATAAAATAGGCAGGTGTCACAGGCACGCAAACAATATGAGGATCCTTGGAGTATTCCATGATGGGTTAGAGGCGGCGTGACTGACCTCCTCAGCGATAATTAAGAGCCTAAGAGCAGAGCCGTGCAGGGGCCCAGCCCAGACACACACCCTCAGACTGCACTGTTTAGGTTTCATTAGAGCACAATTATACGTCGCATCCCTCTCTCTTTCCACCTCGCACTTGCTTCGACTTTCCATGATTCTTTCCTCTGTGTCTACTGCGTGCGCGCTCGCATGTTCAGAGCAGTGCAATGTGTGCCCAGCTTCACTGAACAACAATATTTGTCTCCCCCCAAAATCCTTATCGCAGGTCAAACAAGCTGCTGAGAGGCCCTTCACTCTGCTGCACATACAAAGAGCAGACAGGGCAGCGAGGGGGAGAAGAAGCAGGAGGAGTAGAAGGAATGAGAGTCAAAATGTTGCGCAGAAAAAAAAAAAGAGAGAAATTGGAGAGCGATACATATGAAAGAATTTAACAAGGGTTGCTGCAGGAGGGAGGATGTGTTTTGTGACAGTGGGAGAAAGAAAGAGGAGTAGTGCCTTCTAGAAAATGGGAGGACAGCTCCTCTGCTCTGACTCCCTTGCTGCAGCACAACGAGGACTATGACAGAACAGGGAGTAAAAGTACAGAGACAAAAGAGAGACGCGCATCTGACGTAGAAACACGCAGCACTATAGGGGGGAAAAAACAACCTGTTCCATTTCCAAATGTTCTGTGAAATTTTCGGATTGCGTGTTTGATCCATTTGTAATCCATAAAACATCATCATGTGCTACTTGTCTGGCCGCCTCATGGCGCCGACTTCACTCCTGGAAGTCACTGGCCTGGGCAAGAAACAGTTCCAGCACAAAACTTGATCTTCTTACGTAACTTTTGGAAGGAAACTAATCAAGTTAATGCATAAAATGCCAAACGAAATCTCAACACACAATTAATCATGGTTGTAAAACTCAAAGCAAAGCAAATGTATAAAGCGTGGATGACTAGAAATAAGCAGGTAAATATTTTTAAAATAGTTTTTTAACTTTATATCAACTTCATCTAAGGCATTCTAACCTGTATCCATACATTAAAATGCATGTTCTTTCTCTTATCTGCACCCTTACTTACCCACAGCAGGACTCAAGTTGTCAAAGAATGAAATGTGGAAAAAGGACCGGTTGACGTCAACCGACTTATTGGAGCAGCCTGGCCTTCGTGCAGCTTCCAGGCTTCTGCAGAGGGCCGTCATCAGCCTGTCATGCAGAAGGCAAATGCCCAGCTGATATATACATATTACATGATGATTGAATCCATTATCCAGTGAGAGCGGCACATAAGAGCACAACCTCAAACAAGAGGGCTTGAACATGTCAGGAAGCTGGTTTTTCACTCAGGCTGTCGTTACCTGAGGATACTGAGGAGTAATTAGCAGCTTCAAATCGATATTTAGTGATTCATGCTTGTTGACTCCTCCACCACGACCATCATCATCATCAAACACACACGGACGCTCACTTATCGGCGCCAGCGGGTCTAGACGCTTGGCTGGGGCCGATGCGCCGTTAACCCGGCGGTTTTAGGTAAAAATTAGAACCCACGGGACAACCTGAACTAACCACGTCGACGGCACAGCGTGGCACGTTGGTGGGAAAGCACTCACGCACACTCCAGGTAAACGATTTACACTATTCACAGCTGTGTGATGATTTCATTTCAAAATAATGGTGGGAAAGACCGGGACATTGGCCACGAGGCCACACAGGCCACACGGATCTCCAGCGTGTGAGCCAACAACCACGAATAGCAGCGTCTAAACATAAAAGGCTACGTGGCTGCCTCGATATAATACTAATAATGATAGAACACAGAACAGCCTGATCTGTTATCTGGGTCATGATTTCCAGCCCATGATATATTACAGGTCATCCAAACGGGGGCAAAGGTGTATCGAGTATCAGTAACCCTTTCCTCTTTGAACCTGTACCAAAGTCTTCTTCTCTTCTTCTCCTCTCCTGATATCATTCTCCGATGATTTGTTATCTTGTTTATTGTCATCTTGGTTTTACCTCATCTGTTCCTGATTTTCTTCTCTCTCTCTCTCTCTCTCTCTCGCTCTCGGTTCAGCAGGCTATGTAAACACTGGGCGGACAACAGCTGCTGTAGGAGTGCAGTGGAACCCAGTCTGTGTGTGTTTTGTGTATAGCTTTATATATATATATATTTATGTGAGGTGTGTGTGTGTGTGTTCATACAGCTGTGGATGCCAGACACCGTCTCACAGGAAAACAGGAGTTGGCTTGAGACATGCCCAATCAAAGACTGTGTTGAATCAAAGTTGTGCTGTTGACCGCTTGTATTTCTACTGTTGTTCACTTGTGTGTGTGTGTGTGTGTGTGTGCAGGTGTGTGTGTGTGTGTGTGTGTGTGTGTGCCACCTTTCTTCGCTCTGCACAGTCGCATAGTTTCTCCAATTCAAATTCTCTGTTTGCACAAGGAAATACTTTGACAGGTTTTTGGAACACCCACCTGGGTGCCCCCTCTCCATCTCCTGCTTTCTTCCCTCTCTTTTCCTTCTGCTCTTGCACTGCTCTCGTTTTTTTTGGTGTTGTTTTACACTCACACACCCTTCCTCTAGCTTACAGCAATGCTCTCGCTCCCCAAAACTATGAGTGACTGCCATTTTGGGAAAAAGTCATGCCACAGTGTTATAACATGGTCATAACACTAAGTTGTTGTTGTTGCTTTTAAATCTGTTCAATGTGTGGTAGAAGTAACATAATTTTTTTGAAAAGACAGTGGCTACATGCAAATTTCCCTGCACACTCCCATTTTTCTCACTTTTCTCACTTTCCCTCCTTCCCTCCTTTTTTCACCATTTCACACAATCAGTGTTGACAGTTTAACAACTGACAGAAATGCTCTCACATTTCTCTGCGATAGATGTGTCAATGTTTCATAATGATGAAAGGTGATATTCCGCAGAACTCCCGGAGACAGGAAGCACTGCTCAAAGGCCACGGGAAGCTGGAAGTAACCAAGGATGGGCTGTAAGAGTCACTTAGCGTTAGTAATGGCGGAAGAAAAGTTGTTATTGTAGAAATTCAAAAATGAGCAAAAGAAAGATCCCAGGTGCGGAATGTGTTGACAACAAACGTGCTGTAACAGACGCGAAGGGAGCGGAACAGAGAGAGAGTCAGTCTATCACTCGTTTGGTGTTGAAAGGTCAAAGTCAGGCCTCGGATTTGAAATTGAAATTAAGTGTTGGTTTGGCATCTTGCCCACTTCAGTACTCCCTGGAAAGAAAGTGTGTGTGTGTGGGGGGGGGGGGGGGGGGCTGTGTGTAGGCAGCACCTGTGTACACATTTATCCCTATTCGCCACAGTCTTACGAGGGCAATACGGCATTACTTGTTGTTATGAAGACAGTGTCCCTAACCTCTCTTCATGGGTCCAGCATCATTCATTGCATGTTTCACATGATTTTCAGTCGTAAACCAATTGAAAATCATAAATCTAAAGGGGCGTGTCATTCCTTCTTGTGAACATTGCTGCACCAGGGAGGGACTGTCAATTGAAAACGTTGGCTTCTGCATTTTAGAGCCTTTGTGTTACAAAATTCCTTCTCCGGGTAAGCAGGATGACCTCTCAACACGTAAACGGCCCGAGAGTGAGGGATTGACGAAGAGGATATTTTTGGTGAACTGTGTGGATGTGTTGATTTTACCGTCGTCCAGAAAGGGACGAGCCTTTAACAGCCGCCTCTAAAGCCGACAAGCTGTGAGGGTTTGATCCTTATAGCTCAGTAGACCAGGATTTGCCTCAATTTTAAATCAACTCGTCTTTTCCCCGACGCAGAAAATCAATACCGAACAATGAGTTCAGCTCAGCACGAGCTTGCTTTTAATCATCTCGTTGTTCTGCAGGAATCATTCTACAAATACAATGTAAAAAGTTTGCTTTCAGCAAAAGTTTCTTTTCTTGGCAAGACGATGCCCACGATCAAGTAAAACATAAAAGCGGACAATTTTTCACTGAAAAACAGCCTTGTGAGGTTTTAATACTCTGCGGATTGAATACCAATGGTCGCACAGGCACTTTAAGAATGAGACTTAGTGAGTTGTTTGTTGAACTTTACTTTTGTAATTTCTGAAAAGTCCTTATTTCCTCTGATTCTTATTCAAGCATGATGTCATCTCCATTACTCTGTGCTACATGACACAGCCTTAGCTAGAATCAAACTCCGTAGAGACCCAGTAATCCTGTCCATCAAGGACGCTTGATCCATCACCACCACTTCAAGGAAATCAGCTCACTTATTTTTTCCGTAATTAGGGAAAAAACAAAACACTGAAAAACATCCTGGATCAGCCCCTATACTTGGATCCCCTCCAACATTTAATGTGTTCTTTCTCATGCTACTTCCACTGACCCTAACCCTAACCCTAACTCCATTTTACAAAGGTCACACCAGAAATTGGCAATTACTTGCAAATAAAATCTCTCAATAACTGCATTTTTAGAGGAGTATTCTGTTAATGATACAAATAATCCTGGCTCTGTTAGACGACCATAACGACACCTCTGCTGCTGCGAGGTGTCTCCTCCTCGCTAACCTCAGATGTTCTTCAGCATTGTCCTCATCTACTCCCTGTTTTTCTCCCAAACAGAAGAATGGGACTGTCAATAACAATAAAAGTATGCACTGTATGTTGCAAATCACACACACACACACATGTGTTGGGTTCACAAGCGCCGTCGGCCTTTCTCTCCATCTACGTTGGACTGAGTTTTACGGCTCATGTGAGATTTGACGGTGTGAAACGCACAGGAAGGAAAGGCCATGCTTCCTCTGATGCCCCTGCTGCTGTGGACCAGAGGAGATAAGCGCAAACACACATGGATGCACACACACAGGCATGGACAAACAAATCACAACAGAGATCCACGTTGCCTGTACTTACAAATACACCCCCTCCCTCTCCAACTCCCCTTGCAGATCAGCCGCCACTTGGTTTGGTCTTATTCAGCTTCACCTCCATGTCACACATTTTGATTTGTTTGTCATCTCAACAGTTTCCGCTCCCTTGTTCCCGGTTTAAAATAGGCAAATGATCACAACTCTGGCTATCGATGAATAATTCCTGTAAGTGATTTGAAACAGTCACTCTGGCTGCTCAGCCATAAGAAGCGTCCTCTTTATCCTTCATGTGCACGTACGGATTAAAGGCACCTCTTTTAGGAATACGATAAAAACTTCCAGGAATGTGTGTATGCTTGGCTTTCTTAGCTGGAAATGTGGCAGTGGGTGTGTGTCTGTGTTATTTTCTGTTCATAAGGGTGTGGATGCCCGCTGACGTAAGCCCCTCTATCTGATGATGCCCTTCTAATCCCCACAGTGATGTGTCATGAATATGGAGTTTAAGACTCAAATCCCCGGGGACACACTGGCTATAGATAGCTTGTTCCCACACACACACACACACACACACACACAGATGCACAATGCACACCTTCAGCAGCAGCAGTGCCATTCAGACACACACAGCGTACACACTGCTGCTGACCCTCCTGACGGTGAAGGGGCAGAACAGGGAGAAACTAGCAAGAAGTGATTAAGATGAAAGAGTCAGAAGAATTTCAATGGATGGAGGAAATAACTGAGGAATGCAAAAAATGAAAGAATGAGCCCATGGGGCGGCCGATTGATCTACATTAGGTCATTGAGTCTTCCTTGACCATCATTCCTATTGGAAGTAATAACAATGTAGGAACCATCAGTTAAACTACTTGGAAAGTTTAGATCTAAGTTTGATCTGTTCCGGTTGGGGAAGGCATGTTTTTTCAATTATTTCTCAAATAATGGCATAACCATGATGGCACTGTGGTTGGCAGACGTATCCATGTAATGTTTTTATTATTTTAATCATGACGTGTAATCTGGTGCGTGTCACAATCTATTCAACACTTTCTTTTGCAGACGGGCATCAAAATCCCCGTTATTGGTAAAGCATGGCGACAATATTCTAGAAACTTTATTCTTATTCCTCAATGCGTTCTCAGGACACTGACACAGAATATAAAGAACAAAGACACGTCGTTGTGTTCCCACAGCGCAGTAATTACGTTTTTGCGAGTTCACTCTAATCGATATAAATAATGGTCACAATTATGAAGCTTAAACTCCAACTGCAATAGCCCTCAATCAACCCTAAATACCATAATCAAAAAATGACAGCTGTCTTGAACCATCCCATCACACCACTATGATGAAGCTGCATTTGATTAAGTTTGCATTTATGTCTTAAATAATTCAAATTACCAGGTTGTGTTCATTTTCTTGTGTGCGCATGTGATATAAATGTATGGTGGGAAGACTAAGAGGTGCTGAAAACTCTTAATGTTTTCAAGGCAGTAAACTAGACGTGTGAATTCTCAGGTTATTGTGGCACAGAACGCACAGAGAGGCACACCATAGGCGATAAACACTATAGTGTAAGTACAATCACATAATTTATTCCTGCAAACACACACACACACACACACTCACATGCACACACAAATGTATCCTACCACGCCCCATATGGCTTGGGGATAATAAACCGAACAGCCAGCAACACGTCTTCTGCACTCCAGAGTCAGGCAATCCAGAGGAATGCACATCTCTCTGGTTCAATCCCTCCCATTAGCGCTCTTTATTTTTCACACTCTGTCTGTCAATCTCTGTATATTACTTGATTTTGAGGCAATTCATGAAGGACCCTCCTGTGTGAATGTCAAGTGAGTGTGAGTGTTGATATCCAAATGTGTATTTGCCTGTTTTGGGTGTGCCAAAGAAACCAGGTAGACGAGTCTCTGAAAAGCGTGCCCTTGATGGATGGAAGAGGGGAAGGGGAGTTGTGAGGATGAAATAAAAGGCAGAACAGTCCCATGAAGTGGTGAGGAGAGAGCGGAAAGGCCTTCTATGAATGTGACTAAACATCTCTCATCTCCCGCCTTTCTTGTTTCTTTCTCTGTCCTTTTACCCCTCCTCTCCTCTTTGGCCCCTCACCTCTCTGTCTCCCTGTGGTGCAGCAGTGGGACAACCGCGGAGGCCTGCGGCAGGAGCATTAAACCCGGGCCTGGATTTGGAGCATGGCTGCTCTTTGTTGAGTAGGTTCCAGGTCCCCTGAGGGCTGAAGGGTGGGAGCGGAAGGTAAGGGGAGGGGTTGTAGAGGCAGGAGCTGTACAGTTCTGGATCACCTTCAAAGCGCGAGACTGTACTCCTCTGTGGAGGGAGGGAGAGAAAAGGGGGGTTGTGCTAAAGGAGCGAAAGAGGGAAAGACATTGGAGACACATGGGAAGGTGTGAAAATCATAAGGAAAGAAGCAGTTGAGGTTTAAACTTCTTTCCCACTCATTTTCTCTCTCTCGCTCTCTCTCTCTCTGCACAACATGCATACACTTGCCCTTCATGCAGCAGGCCATACTGTGATGATCTATCTGTGTGCTGGACCAGAGAGACATAGGAAATCTGGCCCACGCAAAGGCATCGTTGTGCCTCCCTGGAGCTTCCTTTAGGGGCCGGCAAGTGTGTCGGTATGACGGTGTTTCTGTGTGACAAGGATGAGAAGGAGTTTGCCTTCTCAGGCCCCCCTACCCAGCAGAAAGCTCTCCTAAAACGAACGCATTGGACACAAAAATGTCCAAATGCACCATCAGAAAGTCAAGGACATTGCAGATCACCACCTAGTCCTCTCATTCTCATGCATCCTTATTCGTGCATGTGGTAGATAACCTTCAAGCTCTTCTTTGTCTTCTTTCGCCACAGTAAATCAACGTTCTCCACTTCACCCTGTCCTTTGCATCGTCCTCCCCAACACCAGCCACTCTCATGTCCTTCTTCACTACGTCCATGTATCTTCTCCTGGGTCGACCTCTAGTCCTGTTCCCCGGCAGTTCCATCCTCAGTATCCTTCTACCGATATAGTCCCTGTCTCTCCTCTGGACATGTCCAAACCATCGAAGTCTGGTCTCTCTGACCTTGTCTCCAAAACGTCTAACCTTCACTGTCCCTCTTATTGTCTCATTTCGAATCCTATCCAACCTGGTCACTCCCAAGGAGAACCTCAGCATCTTCATCTCCGCTACTTCTAGCTGCTCGTGTATACTTTGTTTTACTCTTGTTCACCTTAATTCCTCTCTTTTCTAGAGCAGACCTCCACTTCTCTAAATTCTCCTCTACCTGCTCTCACTGCAGATCACAATGGCATCTGCATACATCATATTCCAAGGAGCTTCCTGTCTCACCTCATCTGTTAGTCTATCCATCACCATGGCAAACAAAAAGGGGCTCAGGGCTGATCTCTGGTGCAATCCCACCTCTACACTAAACTCCCCTGTTACTCCTGCACACTTCACTGCTGTCATGCATGTCCTGAACTACTCTGACATTCTTCTCTGCCACTCCAGACTTGCTCCAATACCACAGCTCCTCTCTCGGCACCCCGTCATAGGCTTTCTCTCGATCTACAAAGACACAATGCAGTTCCTTCTGACCTTCCCTGTACTTCTCCATTGCTATACCCTAAACACAAACATTGCATCTGTGGTACTCTTCTGCAGTATAGAGCCATTCTGCTGCTCACAAATACTTACTTCTGTCCTTAGTCTAGCCTCAACTACTTTTCCCATAACTTCATTGTATGACTCATTAGCTTTATCACCCTATAATTTCCTCAACTCTGTATGCCTCCCTTCTCCTTGAAAATGGGCACCAGCACACCTCCTACATTCCTCTGGCATCTTCTTCCCCTCTAGGATTGTATTAAGCAACCCCATTAAAAACTCTAGAGCTACCTCTCCTAGACATTTCCATACTTCCAGCCTGTGCAGATCTTTCGCTCCCTCTTTACTATTTAACCTGGCATACAAGTCATCATATGCCCTCTGTTTGGCCTTTGCCACCTCTACCATTGTTTTGCATCTCATCTCCCTGTACACTTATTTCTTCTCTTCTGTCTTCTCTATGTCCTACTTCTTCTTAGCTATCCACTTTCTGGACACACAACACCAACGTCATCGTGTCCTCCATCTTTCTAGCTTTTCTCGTCATCATCCCCATGGCCCTACTCTCAATCCTAAACTCTTCCATTTCCTCTTCTCTCACTGCTGACACACCTGTCTTCCTTCTCTTCTTTGTCTGTCTTCAAACCACAGTAATCCAATTTTCACCAGCGACCTGTGAGTTAACAGCACTGATGGCGGTCATTGTGGCACAGGTGGCATTCCTGCTGCAACCCTCTGCACTTATCTGGCCTTGGGACCGGCTCAAGGGAGACACTGGTTATGCTACACTAGCTCCTGCTACCCCTGCTACCTTTGAGAATGCTTTGGATAACTTTCAAGCTTCATATCATCCACAACAATTTGGTTAGAATTTGGGAAACCTTTGTTTTGGTCAGATGCAACTGAAGAATTTGGTACATTTGTGAATTTTTGCTAGATTGTGTACCAGTGTGCGTTTCTTCATATGCATCAATGACAGACCTTCCTCCTGAGTCTGGGTCAGCAGTTTGTTTAGCATCAATTAGAGGCTCTGTGTTCCTCAATGGAAGCGTGAAGGGAGAATTAACGTTTAGTGGCACATTCCCACCAGCGTATTATTACAACAGCACCTCAGCTGGAACAGTCCTGGTGTGCGTTTGTGTGCACACGTGTGTGTGTCCTTGCTTGTGTACATAGGTAAATGATTTAAATTCAGAGGGTGTTTAACTTTGCTATTTTTTTTCTTTTCTCCCTCACTGTCTTCTTTTTGCTTTCCTCTCTGACTTTCAAGGACTCTGGTCTGACCACAGCCATTTCCCTCAGCCTTTGGTGTGCCTAGCAACACACAGCACATAGTTTCCATAGAACATGCTTTTAATGGAAGAAAAGATATATAGATACAAGAGAAAGTCTCTTGTAAAGACAACTGGGTACAAAGGTTTCCTGTTCTGGTCACAGAGAAAGTCTGAAAACACATGTTCGGTGGCTTTAGTGCAGACAATCCTTGTAAAGTCATGTAGGAGAAGAGTATACATGAAACGGAGACTGAACTGGAGCTAATATTTTCTTCACAACAATACAAAATACAGGGTATGGTTATGAGAAATGAAACACCAATGTGATGACTTTGCCTTGTGGTGGCGGGTCATGTTTTTTATTGTCCTGGGTTCGGTCCAGCCTGTACACAAAGAGTAATCATTGCTAAACAAAAGGGCTCAAAGTGATTGTAATTTCAGCCTTCATTTCTTCTGAAGACGGTAAAAAAGATCATTTCAGACATTGCATTGGCTTGAAAATCTAACCGTAGTATGCTATAAACCCTCAGCCTGGAGCTTGAAGTGAGTCGTTTAATGTGAAAAATGCCTTTTCCCCTCTATTAAAGCCAATCGGAAACAATGACATGAGAATCGGTGACAGGAAGAAAGTAATTTCAAATGCAGACAACAGTTGAGCTGAAGTTCTGCCTTAGCCATTAGATTATTTTTTTATTCCCTGTAACTATCTGTCCAATCAAATCATATTTATATAGAAAAGAAGTGTGTGTGTGTGTGTGTGTGTGGCAAGACAAGGACACAATTATCAGTGTTTGCTGTGTTTAGTCTATTGTTGTAGTGTCAATGTTAAAATTCCATATCTCATATAGCAACATAACAATTTGAGTGGTGTCATTTTTTAATGTTTGAGCCTGAAATAAAACCAGACTGACCCCAAACACCCTCAGGCGCTGCTGGCCTTGAGCCTGAATACCTTCATGTCCTGAATATTTAGATAAGATCATATGGCGCTATTATGCTGTTATTTCTTTAATAACTCTGCCTTAAAAACAAAGCCAGCGTCATGATTCTCATATAATTCAAGCCTCAGCACTTCCTGATGTGAATGAAAAGAGTAATTGTTTTCAAATCACAGCCAAGTTAGACATGCATCATTCATGATCATTCAACATTATAATGGTATAGGAGTGATTAGGGCATGCGTAACCCTCTTAGGGATTATTGGATTTAATTCATACCAGGAAATGTACCACATACTGGCACTACATTTGCAGAATCCTTCAATCTGGCAGCATTTTACACGTTTTTTCCCCTCACTCCCTCTGCATAAATATGGAATATAGTTTCACATCTTTTGGGTCTTTTTTTTGTTCTTTGATGGAGGAGGGGAATTCACTGGGCCCTTGCCAAAGGAAAGGTTTCCTGGCTTTGCCCAGGTATGTCCTCCTCCCTTTCTGCCATGTGGAGCGAGGCTCTACACTGGCTTGAAAATAGCGAGATAAGTGTGGTTTACTCGTAGCTAGGGTGTAAGGTGCACCCAGCACCGTCCTGACATGTCTATGCCAAAGCCCAACAGGGGTGTAATTACCTGGGACAGGGTCAGCACTTTATCCTGGGTAAAAATACCCGCCTACATATAGAAGGGGAGTAGAGACGGTAGCTCCATGCAAAGGGAAGCTTGTTTTCACCCATCCAGCCAGCTGCTCCTCAACGCTGGTGAGCTGCTCCTATCTCCACTGCCGCTGCGGAGGAATCATATCATTACTCAACAATCTGCCGTGGAAGCTCCCGGACAAAACCTTTCCATCACCTTCTGCTTTCAGTTGCAACGAATGGAATGACCTACAAAGCATTTTAAACACTTCCAGTATTCCACTCGCCCTGTCTGACTGCAGCCAACTTTCAGCCCAGTACCTTTCCACACTCTCTCCAGTCCCCGACCCTGCCCCGTCGCACAACATCTGTCTTTTTGCCCTCCGAGTCAAGGACAGAGAGGCCAAGCAGACATGCAAAGGACAGCTCTACACCCATGAAGAGACAGAGAGAGCTTGTGTCAATTAAGTGGTATGCGCTTATGCCACAAATCATACGCACATGTTCCCCTCTCCCCTCCCGCCCTGTGGCTGTTGCCTCTATTCCACCACCTAATGCAGCATAATCATCCTCATTACCTAATGAGACCCTACTGTATGCACAAAGTCTCCCCCCTCTCTCCCTCGCCCATGCCGTATGAAAGGCAGCCACATGCTCCCACTCAACGGCGTAGCCAACGCAATACACAATGGCTTGGACCTCCGCTGCATTGTCAACAAAGTATCTCTCACTGCCGCAACGCTTTACAGCCTCTAATGCCACAGTAATGCTATTGTAGTGTGTATTATCATCAGGACAGCGAGCACAGAATTAGACCGGGAGGGGACAACCCTCTCATTAGCTCCCTTCAATAGAACTACTTCCCCTAATCTGCTACAATAATATAATCTCTTTAAAAGTGCTGCAGTTTAAATCCAATCTGCCTAAAACCTGACACGTGATTGAGGTCAATCCACAGTAAACCCCAAACTGGGGGGCAGGGGGGTCAGGAACTCCACACCACAAGCACCCGCCCATCCGAGCTTCACCACAGTATGCACACAGGTATTACATTTAGAGGTGAATGCATGAGAGGCTTCAGAGATTCATCTTCTTCCAATATCAGTTTTATCATGTCATTCGGCCCGGTCTGTCTCATCGCTTCCTGATCCCACAGCAGTTTTCACAGCCTCTGCTCGATCTAGCTCTCGTAGTATAGAGCGCTGTGCTGCTTTTTTTATTTTGTGATATTTTTTTTGTTTTCCATCGTGTCTCTTTAGTTCCAAACCACTCACAGATGTTGGCAGCGGGGAACGTTGTGGCAACTCCAAATGAGGAAATCTAAATAGAGATCAGGCTGTAAACTGAAAAGGCCTGGAGGAAGAGAAAACAAGAGGAGGCACGAGAGTAAATGGGAGAATGGGGTAAATGGGAGAGAAAGCAAGAGAGTGAGTGAACATTAGTATAGAATTAGTAGGGAGAAATAATTTGTAAGGGCAGTGGTTGAGCTTCAGGGCATTTTTTTTTTTTTTTACTTTGGTTCCAACTCTGATGTTACAGTTAGTTTGGTTCACGTGTTTCACAAAGAGAGATTGTCAGAAATGAATTCAGAAGTCTGGTATAATGCTATTGTTCTTATAAGATAAATTCATCAAAAAAAAAAAAACAATTGTCCCCTAAAAAAAAAGAAGAAGCTCCTATTATAGCAGGAAACACACACTTTCAGCACCGGGAAACTTTAGCAGCTTTTCAAATAGCTGATAATGAATCCTCATAAAATTCTACACGGTTCGAAACCACAACTTCGTATTCACTTCTCGTTACAGCTCCCCTGGCAGGATTTGATATTAAATAGCAGGGTATTACGTATAGGAAAAGTACCCTTGAAGTGGAATTAACTGGAAAACAGTTTGAGTGGGCTAAAGGTAGGCTTGTGGCGACAGTTACCTCCCTCTGCCTGTTTTGTAGGAAGTCGCCTTGTCCCGTTGGATCCGAGCTCCGGGTCAGAGTTCACCTCAGCTAATGCTTTTTATGTCCAGACACCTCCTATAGGGAGAGAAGGAGCAGAGCCGGAGAGAGGAGTGACGGCGCGTTTGCAGTCGTGCCACTCCCTGTGCGGTGATTGCTAAGATGAGTGACCTGTCTCTCCCATCGCTCATCCGCCTCCCCTTCTTCCCTCCCCCTGCACTTTATTTATTAATGGATCCATTCAATTATTTACTTCACATCTTAGGGCAACAACAGAGCACGGTGCACACGGTGGAGACGACGCTCATTCACAGCGGCCCATGAATTCTATGGAGCTAATTGACTGCCATGATGTTTTTTTTATTTAGAGATGTTTCAACCAAATAATTGTTGTGTGTTAATCCAATTAAGGCGTTTTTCTGTCAGTTCCTTCCATTTCAGGAAATACTGATTCTGCGAGTTTGAAGAAAACATTATTTCTACTAAAAAAGAAAATTAAGTACGTGTATATTCAATATTCAGTGACACATTGGAAGAATATAAACATGAAATGTAGAGAGATCAGGAGCTCTAGCTGGTTAGATGCATCACATTGATCATTTCAGCGCCTCTGAGTAATAATTTCAACAGTAGTTTGAATGTTAGTTCCAACATTTATTAAAGTATTAAAGTATGGATTTCTTTGTCACTCTGAATTGTCTTATACTTCCTCGCCACTAAATGCTGTGATGTGAACTCCTGTCCAATTTAAAAGCTGATTTTTATAGTCACCTTCTAAATCCAGAGTTTACATTCACAACCAAGTGATCAATTTGTTTAGTGTTACAGATTACACTACCTATAACATCTTGTGCATGATTAAATTAGCTTTGCCTTGGCCAGCTAACACAATAACAGTTTGTTGGAATGAAGCGGTTGTATTCGAATGAAAGATGCTTCCTTATGTCAGTATCAGAAAACACCTGTCGTGTGTGTGCTGATGACATCCGGTCTGTGCACCTTCTCTAAAGTGTAACGGGGCGGCTTTGTAGTCTCCTTTCTGAATTAGAGGCTGGTGGTTCAAATGTATCATTGACCACTCGGTGTCTGGTCTTATTGTCTCTGTCTGGCCTTTTCCCCACAGAGGCTGGACCTGGATCAATCCCACACGGGATTGGATTTCACATCCGGGAAGCAGCGATGTGCACCTGAGCCACTTTCATCGACTCACCGTGGCCAACGGCCATAGGTATCCGTCTGCAGACCATTGACTGGTTGTGACCATGAAGGTGAAAATTATGCTTCATGGTGGACGAGGCCGGTTGAAAGCGTCGGCCGCTGCTCCTCTGCAAACCTCTGGACAGTTAGCCTTTTGTGACGTTAGACCACATCTATGTCAGCTGTGTGTTCCGGTTCGTTCCAGAGTGTGTAAGGAGTGATGTCACCTGTGTAAGTCTGTGCTTTTCTGAATGTAAACTTCTAAGAACACTTGATGACAGATTGAGGAACAGACGGACGACAGCGATGGAGACGAAGAGAAGAATAAGGCCTCGGCTCCAGCGTGCTGAAAACTATGAGGCTCCAACAGACGGACGGAAATCCATGGATACATACATGAAAAATAATCCTTGTAAAAATGTTAGCAGTCATTGTCAATGACAAAGGTAATCTGGCAGCACAACTTCAAATGCAAATCGTTGGAGACTAACCGAAGCAGCTTGTCGTTCATCCCTTATTTTTATTTTGCATACATTTGTAGGAGAGCATGAACACAGTCGGAAAAGCCCCCTTAGTAACGGGTTATGCACTCTCGAGTGTGTGTGTGTGCGTGTGTGGGTGTGGGTGTGTCTCTCGGGAAAAGCCTGCTTTAATTCCTTGGGAAATCATTGTTATTTAGAGTAGCAGCAAAGTCACTTCCAATGAAAGTCAGTGGGCTGCATGTGAGGCAGTAGGTGGATTGTTTGTGTGCTTGTGTGTGTGTGTGTGTGTGTGTTTGTGCACAATATAGATTAAATATTTAAACTGTATGTGATGAATTTGATAGAATAATGCAGAGCTCAAACTGCACAGCAGCCGGTTTTAAGTGAAAATGAAGTAAATCAACTAAAATTAACAAATGATTCAATATTCAAATAATTTCTTTGTATTTCAGGTCTGACCCGACCCGACTCCGGATAAGCGGTTAGAAGACGGATGGATGAATGGGTCTGAATGTAAAGAACACGTGTCATGTGCGTTAAATTACCCGTAGCAAGGCTCAGATGAAAAGCTTGAGAGCTTCCAACCGCTCAGCAGAAGCAGACTCCCTGGTGTCCGGTGTGATGAAGAGGAGCAGGTCCGGTTCTGGGACTGCCGGGTCTGGGCTGCTCGATGCCGCTGCCGCTGCTGATGTGATGAGCTGAGCTATAGGTGGAGGCTGGCAGAGCACGCTGAATGCAGATAGGATCTCCGTGGGGGGGGCGTGAATGCGTGATTGGAGACTAAAATCATTACAGGTCGCCTGGTCACTGTGTCCTTGGCTCTTCTGCTGAGGTTGGCCTGATTCTTTCCTCTGCTTGCCCCTTCTCCTCTTTTCTCACATTCCCTCTCTTTTGCTTTCTTTTAGTTTCAAACAATTCTGTTCCTCTGTGAACAATCACACCTCACTAACAAACAAAAAAAAGCACATTCTAATACGAGTCAAATTCCGGCCTTTAAGCTGTCACTTTGCAGTAGTGCCTTTAAAATTAATACAAGATGATTAGTTGGCAATATTGCAGCAAAGCACGACACAAATACACCTTAGTGGATCAATGTGAGGGCATTGATTTATAAATCAGCTTGCCAATACATTATTAGGATTCGCTTTTTCCTAAATGGTTCATTATTAATTGATTGATTTTAGAGATTTATCATGAAGAAGAGAAGAGGAGAGAAGAGAAGAGAAACCTCTCTTGTTCAGTCAGACCCCATAAGTGTAATCAGAACGACTGTTCACGTGTGTTTGCTTTGTTATGTAAGTGCAGCGTGCATCCACATGCACACTGAATTCATTATAGAACTGTACATATTCACATAATCTGGGGTCATCCATTGTGCACTCTCTCTACCTTCCTCTCTCTATCCCTTTCTCACAGAAGAGCAGAAGCAAAAGCAGCTCTGAAAGTTAAATCTGAATAAGGTTAATTAAAAAAAAAAAATCTCCTTCCAATGAGCAGTTGTTTTGGGGTATTATCCTAGCTGTAACTGTAAATACAGGCCCTTTTCTGCACTCATGGCCCCAGGCATCAGAGAGAGAGAGAGAGAGTGTAGACTCGACTTCTCTTCCAGGGGTCCCATTGGTTGATTCTCTGGCCAGCGGTTTTGTCCTTGAGAATGTGCAGACACAGAGCAGATAATGTTCTGACACCAGAAACTCGAGACCGGGACCAGATCAACTCCTTTCTCCTGCTCTTGTGTTCCTATCCACCCATTCGGGCGGAAGACGTCTGCTATTTGTATATAAAGTGATGAAAATGCTTTTACTCCTGTAGTAGAAACGCCCCCCCCCCCCTCCCCCTCCCGGGTTTTGATCTTTTGCGCGCATATACGCACGCGGAAAGATTAGACAGAATCTTGGTGTGTTGACACATGGCAATCATAAATTAGATTAATGTTAACCACAAAAACCATCACACCCACAGGCACGCACGACGGATTATTTTGAAGCTGAGGTCTGGCTCACCGCGTTAGACGACAGGGTCGTGAGCCCAACAGCCAGTCAGATTGGGCCGTTCAGTTTATTCAAACCCATGCATGCTGAAAAACATAAATTGTTTCGCCACTTTATGTAAATCTGAGGTTTTCATCTCTTCTCCGGCGTGTTGCAAGGTCAAAGATCTAATTTTACAGCGCGCTCCCGTGACAGCGGGGTTTCTGCAGGAGTCAGCATGCCAGCAAGAGGCCAGCCCAGCAGCACGCACGCACGCACGCACGGGGAATCTTCCTGCAGCTCCAGAGGAACGAGCACACCCGGTGATCTAATGAGGAAAGGCCTGCACCGTGTTTTCACCCAAAGTTTCTCCTTTCGTGTTTAAGTCTGAAAATATAATAAATGGAATTTATAGATCGGAATTAAGAGATTCTAAAAACACAAAATAATAGGCTCTGTGTGTTTCTATATTCTGGCTAGAAACATCCTTGTGAGAGCTGTCCAGCTTCAACTATCACATATAGGGTTATTAAATATGGTGTTTAAAACTTCGGCTCAGTCGGTATAGAAAAAGGGTATGAGAGGTAATTCTTGCCATTTCAATGACTTTAATAAGCAAAATAGGAAACAATTTCTTCCAAAACAACCAAGAAATAAGACAAAACAGAAACCAGCCTGAATGGAACAGTTCAAATTTAAGTGTTTTAACTATTAATTATATAAACAGGATTGTAAAATTGATCCCCGCATCATCGCAAAGTACATGGTATAGATGAAAACAAAACAACAACCCGCTGCTGCAGTTTCAAATCGATTTCAACACAGTTGAATCAGTAACAAACCAAAGATTGTTAAATGCATGTGACTTTTCAACAATAGTTTCAAATGCAAGCACCATGCTTTTATTCGATATGATCGGACATTTTGTTAATTTAAAAATCATTAAAATAAAAACTTAAACTATGCATCTGGCCAGCAGAACCAGAATCATAATAATAATAAAATAGACACAAAAAAAACGTATTACATAACATACACGTGGTTTTCATTTTGAGAATTTGCACGACCTGAGTCCCCTTTTTCACTGACCGGCAGAAAAAAAATCAGGAAAACATAAGAGCGTTAATGATCAAAGTTTGTATTCAAATTCTAGCGTTAATTAAATACAATCTCACCATAAATCCCCTGATAGGTAGTTGTTGCACTTTTATCTAATAATAATCAATAATTAACATCAGCCGCTGATCAAATGCAACAGGTGGCCAATATTCGAAATGAGGCGAGAAGCTTGGGTTTGATGGGGGGCAGTTAAAGAGTTATGGAGAGGCAGAACTCGCGTCGAATTAAAATAGCAGAGCACGAACTCACGTCGTGTGTGTTAAACTACAAAAGCGTAGCGTCCCCTTCGTGCGCAATGACATTTTTGTGCGCAATCTTGGTCCAATGATTAATCTCCTCAGGATCAACACGTGGCGAAGCAACCCCCCCCCCCCCCCCCCCCCCCACCCAAATAAAAATAGGCCCCGTGTCGAATATTTTTATAATATTATATCATAGTATGTCTTCCTGGAGGGAGGTCCGCGCAAACTTCAAAATGAAAACGTTGAAATCTTCCAAAAGTGCACTTGCCACGCAAAGTTTGTTGTATTTAAATGCAACAAAAACAAGAAATGCACTCCTCTCTCAATCAATGCCCCCCCCCCCCCTTCAGAAAGTTAACCAAGTCCATACAAAACGAATGGCATAAAAACGCAACACAAAGAAAGAAAGAAGATAAAACCAGCCTCCTCAATCTTGTGCAGTTTTGCGGTTGCATAATATTTACAAGCTAAAGAAACCCACACCGAATGATCGCGACTGCACCGGCAGTCCTGCTGATCCGTCCCCGCTGCCCCCCCCCCCCCTCCCCCCGCAGATCAACAACATGCTCTTAATATACACGAGAAGATGAAAGTACAAAATAGAAATTATTACCGTACATGTCCAGCATGCAGGATTAATATTTAATGCAGGTTTTTTTTTATTTTTGTTTCAATATATATTCGAATATAACCAAGAAGCAGGCAATAAAATCAATGAGATGTTGCATATAATGCCCCCGCCCACCCCCCTCGCGCGTGACGGGATAATAGAAGTTAAATTTGCATAAAGTGGAGTCTTGTTCGTGGAGATTTTTATCTGATCACTGGTCGATTGTGAGTCTCCTGCAGGCTGCATGGCCTTCTTGTTGTTACGCAACAATCTCAGAGTTTGGGTATAATCGTGGAGAGACAACCCCTCCCCACGTGATTTACAGATTATTTCAAAGCGGTATAAAATCAAAAAAATAAAATGAAAGTTCATCAGCCGCCTCTAGAGGCGAAAGAAGAAGGCTCTGCGCTACAAGCAACTAATCTACAGAGTCGCTCCACGGCGCTCCACGCTGCGTCGCAGCCCGACGCGTGGATGGAGAGATGATTACACACGAGAATACTATCTGATGATTATTCGTCTAATATGAATATAATTGTTGTCATTACTAGTATAATCATGAACAGGTGTGGAATATTATCGTTTCTTCATCAGTCATTTGTGGATAAAGGAAAGTTGGTGGTGGGGGGGGGGGGGGTCACAAGAAAATGTTCTGACAACTCACATGAAAAACTCTGGAGATGACGGGATGTCGCTGGTTGAGCCAGCCTCGCGGAAGCCGCCATTGCCCCCCGAGCCGGTCAGTTTCTCGCATTTCAGTTTGTAGGCGTCCCGCTCCCTCGCCAGCCGGCCGATCTCTGCCTTCAGCTGCTCCACCTGGTCGATCAGCTGCGTCTTCTCGTTCTCCAGCACGTGTTTCTGCTGCACCCGCTTGAAGCGGCAGGACTGCGCGTAGCCCCGGTTCTTGAGGGTCCGCCTCTTCTGCTTCAGGCGGATCACCTCGTCCTTGGTGAAGCCTCGCAGGTGTCTGTTGAGCTCCCTCACCGACATGGACACCAGCTGGTCGTCGGAGAAGCGGTCCTCCACGTTGAGCGCGCCCCCGGACTGGCCCGGGTGCCCGTGCGCGTGGTGGTGGTGGTGGTGGTGGCGGTGGTGGTGATGGAGCGGCTGGTGCGAGTCCGGGGACACCGGGGACGGGCTGTCGGGGTCCTGGCTGTGGTGGTGGTGGTGCTGGCTGTGTGCGTGGCTGTGCCCGCCCGGGTGACCGGACAGCTCCTCGGCGTGGTGCGGGATGCCCCCCGCGTAAGGGTGGTGGTGCTGCTGGCCGTGGCCGTGGTGGCTGTGGTGGTGATGCGGACCCCTGTAGCCCTCGAAGGCGCCTTGCTGCTGCTGCTGCTGCTGCTGCAGCTGCTGCTGGACGTGCGCAGGCGGAGGGTGCCCGTGCGCGGTGGCTCCGATCAGGGCCTCCACCGCGTCCTCTGGGGTCAGGCTCAGCGTCTGCGGGTCTATCTGCTGGTGGTAGCCGCTGTTCGGCATCCAGTACAGCTCCTCCAGGTGGCTCTTCTGCTCCGTGGGGCTGACGCTTGGAGAAGAAGGCACCGAGCTGCAGGGTGTGCTGATGGGGGTGGAGGACACCGAGCCTTGGGGCTGCAGGCGGGTACAGTGGCGCACCCCGATGCGATCGAGCCCGGCCAGGCCTTCCTTCTTCACGTCAAACTTCATCAGGTCAAAATCGTTGACGTATTCCAGAGCCAGCGGGCTGCTGGGCAGCTCCGGGCCCATGTTCAGCTCTGAGCTCATGTTGTTGTCAGACGCGCAAACGTCCCTGCGAGTGTGGCGAAAAGTGACGTTTTAATCAGCGTCTCTTCTCTCCTTTCTTGTTTCATGCAATAGTTCTTTTTTTGGCTCCTCCACCGCTGCGCGCGGACTTGCTGTATAGCACGAAACAGCGTGAGATTGGTGGAGGTGGTGGGGGGGGGGGGGGGGGGGGAGGCAAATGAAAAAAAAAAAAAAAAAAAAAAAGTAGTGGAGAGAAACTTTCAGACTAATGCGCTGCGCACGGTTTGCGTCATCGCCTACTTCTGATAATCTGGCAGAGACCAGCCAGGAGGTAGAACGCAACGCAGAAGTAGAAACCTCAGTCCCTTCAGGAGAAGTGAAGTCACACACACACACAAAAAGATGCGCATGAATAATAATAAAACAAATACCGCGTCGGCACGCTGAGACGGGCGCAGTCCGCGGCGCAGCTCTTGCTTGTAAGTCCCCCTTTTTCTCCAGGAAAATGATTTTGTTCTTTTTTTTTTTTTTTTTTTTTTTTGCTGAGAAGCAGCTTTTCCAGCTCTGCACCGCAGAGATTCAAAGTCTCGCCTCTCTCGCTCCCTCCCACGCTGTGGTATCCAGCAGACTGCGCTCGGAGCCAGCCAGCGCTTTATCCTTATAGCGCACCGTGACGTCGATGCGAAAGGCTGGATCCGTGGCGCGCAGCTCTCCAATGGGAGCGGGACTCTGCGCTGAAAAAAGAGGAGGAGAGGAGGACGCTGGAGAGGAGGGCGCACGATACAGTCCTGACAGCTACAGACAGTCAGCTGACCGACTTCCCTACAAGCAGCAGGAGGAGGCAGGACGGTGGAGGAGACGGAGAAATGCCTTCACTTCATGGGCATTGCGCGCACCTCCGGCGCAACGCAACACACATCTCTCCTCTGAGGACTGTTTCATATCCCGCTATAACCAATCAAGGGGGTTATTATATCTAATATATTGGTTCTTTCGCAGAACTCCCTTGGAAAACTTTTTTTTGGGGTGAAAATCCTTTCATCTGTTTTCTAAGGAACCATCACGACGCGCATGCCATCGGTTTAAGTGCACGACCCAGTGATTCATTATCAATCGATTAAGTTATCATTATTATTATGATCATTCAGTCTGTCTGGAGGTAAACAGTCTCAATCACAAGCATCTGATTTATTCTGCAGATCGAAGTCGATCTGATTGATCACCAATATTTAGCCAAAAGGTGAAAGTTCAGTGTTGACCTTCCTCCCCAAACAGGACACACATTCTGCTGCCGTGTCGCAGTCAGTTGGCTTCCAGTCAGACTTTGAGATTCAAACTGGGCTGAGAATGATGACACATTTATGTATGTATTTCTTCTGACCCCAGAGTATTGACTAGTGACTTTCTTGCCACGGACTTTATCGATTTCTTGAAAATGCCTTATTTGTGAAACGGGTCCAACGCCATACGTGCACGTGTTTGTTTAACCCCGTGTTAGAATAATTACGAGAAACGTTTATTGTTCTTGGTAAAAGTTCAGTTGACTGTTCAAAGCCTGCGTGGCTTTGGCTCGGACCGTTCGTTTGGCAGGGCAACGGCGCAAAGGAGGCTCGAGGCTGCCCCTGCGTGGACAACGCGTGAACCGATTCACCGATTCAACCGGTGAAGCGCTTCGATTTTAATTTATTGAGCTTTTTTTTTTTTTTATCACCGCACTAATTGCTCATTTTAAATATAAAATCCTGCATCCATGACAAAAAAATAATAATAATTAAAAAAAAGTATCTGACATTAACAGGTAGTCTGGTCAAAGTCTGTTACGCGCACGTCTTTGATTTTATCTGAATTTTAATTACCTGCCGAAAGAAGTACGGACGAACAAATGTCTCGCTTCCCTGCAAAAAGAAACTGCTTGTAAATGAGTCAATTTGAAGGATCGATTATCATTTCTCCTCCACCTCATATACACGGTTGAGTAAAGCTGCGACCAGAACTTATTGATCAAGCTGGATGTAGGATGAGGCTGCCAAAGATGAGAGCCGATAATGAAGGGCTTATTTGTCCGGTTTAAATTCTGAATCAGTTTGAGGTGTGCAGCTCTGATTCACTCCGGATCCAGGACGTCATGAATCTTCGTGGTTTAGAATTTTAAAATGCAAATCATGTTAAAGTTTGGCCGATTTCACTATATTTTTTTCAGCTGGCTTCTAAAAGTGTCACGACCAATCACATATGAGGCAAAATAAAGTTCCAAAATAGAATTAATGAAAGCAAAGAATTATACATTTTAAATTACCGGTAGCGTGAATTAATTAGAAAGATGCAGAGACATTTGATGATGATAATAATAATAATAATAATAATAATAACAGCTTTATTCGCCTGCGTCATTGCTTTTGATCGAAATTACATTTTAAAATGCCGTTTTCATTTTAATTCAATTAAACTGCTATTTGTTGCGAACCTATTTATCCACCATATACTATTTATCTTATCTGAGCAAGGACAGTCATTTAATCCGGAACATCTCCCACATCCCGACTTTCTTTTAGACCTATTTCATCCTCAGATCGCCTCATGGCGCGCACACTCCCCGCGCACCAACCCAAGGTTAATTCAACTAGAGCGCAATCAAACGCATGCAGGTAGTTCTAGTTACTGTCGTCTTCTCTCTATTCCCTGAAGCACCGACGCATTTCAATCCTCAGATCCAACTTCGAAACAGCCCCGAGCGAGCCGTGGCGTGCCGTGGCGTGGCGTGCCGGGCTGCAGCCCCCCTTCCCGGCGAGGCCGGCCCGACGGCGGCCCCATTGGGCTGTGTAATGCTCTCTAATATAGCCCGAGTCCACCGTCTAATAGATCCAGGCAGGGCTGCCAGCGGCTCTCCCCCCGCGGTAATAACGGGCTGTAATGGAGAGACGAGATGTAAAAGCGTCCATGTCAGCAGCATATCGGTGGTTAATGATCTATTAAGTGATCCGTGTGCTTCTGGACAGCGGAAAAAGTGTCGATGCTTGCTCGTTCTCCCCTAATGAGAGTCCCATCCTACTGATTTTGGGAATGAATAACAGAAATAAAATCACCTCCAAATGTTGCCTTTAACATTGAGGCATGGAGGCTCGCAGTGGCAGCAGAGCTTCCCCACAGCTCGCATCTCTCACAGGCCCAACTGGTTCCACGCGGGAGGCCCACGGAGCGGCTAGAAGAAGAGGGCGCCTCTCAAATATGGATTTCTATTGCGCGCCAGGACCCATCGACGCACGTCCAGCTGCCGTCCCGCATGGCCCCTGTTGCTTTGCCAAGACCGCGTGGATGTGGGCGAACTTCGCCATGAGGATACCTATAAGGAATATACTTTCCTCCCATTTCACAGTCAGAAACAGACTCTGTGTCTCACTCTGAGGTAAACAGCTGCTTCTATTTTCACCGTTTGGCGTGCGTAATGATTAACTCTAATGGTCCCGCAGACGGTTCCTGCAAATGCTGCAGAACGAAACGGACGGCGGGCGCGTTGCGAGGCCTTTTACGCAGCGAGCGGCGGACGGAGAGACGATGGAGCGGCTTCTCCCGGATGCTGCCCTGGACGAGCGTCACGGAGAAAAGAGACGCGCAAAGCCCGAAGTGTTCCATAAGCTGTGATCCATGAATGGCGCTGGTATAACAAGCTGTTATGTGGAGGACTGACACATGCAAATATCAAATTCAACTTCCAGCCGCTTTTTTTCCAGAGAGCCATCGCTGCTGATTTATCTTTGCGTTTCAAGATGTAGTCTCCTAAGATTTTCTAGAACCCGTTCAGAAACCTTTTTCCTTCTACTTGCGTATAGAAGCCGGCGCCATGGTCACTCTGAAAACGCGCGTTTCCGTTCATTAATCTGATGCGCTTTGCATGGATTACAAATAAAGCCAGTAGCGCAATACAATTAGAGGGTGGACATGTTTTCCTTAGCCTGCACTTATCTTTAACATTTTCAGATTAAACATTTTACATCACTTAATTTAACGCTCCGTTTACAACGCAGGCGTCCTTGTTTACTCAGACTGATCGATTATCTCTGTGAAAACATGTATTATTAAGACGTGTCGTCTGGGTAAACAGGCGGACGCACAGTCTCTGAAGAAGGCTAACATCCCCATCAGGGATAAATGACCGTCGTATATATATATATATATATCTTCAGGAAATAAAGAGGTGAGATAAGTGCAAATTATGGCAATATCATTAATATGAGAAGAATAAAATCGATTTAACAGGGAACATCAATAGTTTATCTTTTTTTAAAGACCCCCCTCTGCATGCTTAGGCCTTACCTTGACAGTCATAATTCTTCAGTGTTATCACAGCAGTTAAACTCACCATTTACCCAGTATAAAATTAGATCTTATTCCTTGTGACAGGGCGCCCCTGGTGGCGCATTTTACTCATTGCTCCAGTTTGACGTGGATCATCAGTGACGCGCAGTCTTTTTCTCTGGTGCCAACCCCATAAAGACAGATCCAACTCCAGAGCTTTGGCCGTCTTTGAAATGAGAGAGAAGCAGAATATAACGATATGATGCGAGACCAGTGAATAACAGAGTGTCTTTTCTGACTGTCTCTGATTGACCCTGTAAATGCAACAACAAATAAATGTCCGTATACCAGCTTGTTCCCAGAAGAAAAGGAATAGCAAATCTCGCCTTTTGCTGTGGTCATTTCATTCATGTAAATTGCAATGCTATTTACTTACAATAGTTTGGCTTCCCTCCAGTTGTTTCTTTGTCTGAGGCTTGTGCAGAACATTTGGTCCCATCATAAACTGGGACCGTGTAACCATAGAATGTGGGCAACACCACAGGAACCAGTATCAGAGTCGAGGCAAGGCATAATTAAAGCCCTTATTCTCTGGTCATAACCACAAATTCCATCTGTATTTTCCAAGACAATAAGAGGCTACTGAAAAAGTAACGAAACACGCAGCTAACTTCTAATTCTTATTGTTATACTAAAAATATACTTACAATATATACTGCGGATGATGACCATGCACCTGTGTGTGTCTTTGTGAGACCTGATATACGCTTCCTGTACAAAAGTGTCTTTGCTTAATATTTGCGGTCTCTGTGAGTCTTGAGTCATGTCAGTGCAGACGAGCGTCCTTTGTTATCCATGGCCTTCTCTGATTATCTACATGGCGTTGTCAGACTGGATTTCTCTCTTACATTACATTTCCAGTTCATATAATGTTATGGAAAATATGAATCATCTCCAGTTGAGCGGTGGCGCGTTTTTAGGCGAAGAGTAAAGAAAGGCTTTTAATGGGCCCTGAATGGCTCTGTGTAATAAAGCTTTTTATTTAAAATGTTGACATTCAAAACACATTCCTCTCCTCTCCTCTCCTCTCCTCTCCTCTTCTCTCCTCTCCTCTCCTATCAAACATCTCTACTTGCCAGCCGTCCATATGCCCCTCTGATTGTTACTTTCTCCACCTCTGTCCACCCTCCCTCGCTGCTGGGTGACCCACTCGCCTCTTGGCTCTCTCACCTCTCTCCTCTGGCCCTGGCCCTGCCCACCCCGGGTCATTTATCATGGGCCAGGGGTGGCGCCCCTGGGCCTGCAGGCCCCTGTCAGCTCCTGCAATCGCCTCTTTGTGGCTCCCAGCAAACAAGTGTTGGATCAGCAAAAGTCTATTAAAGCCTGGTGGGCCTTTCTCAGCCAATTGGGTTTGGGTCACTGAGCTGCTCTCTGTGCTGCTCCGAGAGCTCTTTGTGTCGCTGCCGTTCGCTGACACAGATCCCCAAAAGATTAATGATTCTTAGCAGCCATTTCAGTCTCATTCACAGAATACTCCCATTCTCTTTCCCTCGCCTCTTCCTGTGTTCTCCATTTATTATATTCTCATTTTTTTTTCATTGTTATATCCACTACTGTACTTTTAATTTCTTATTTGTGCTCTCTGCTTTGGCCCTCCCCTTTTTTCTCCTGTCAGTGTTAGGTAATTGTGTCTTCGTTTTATAAATTCATCATCCATAAAAAACAGGGATTTCCCCCAATTGCATTCCCTCAGTTGTATAACAATGACCTTCCTTTAGATTGCACGGTTTACAATGTATTTGCGAAACATTATGTTTCACTTGTTTGTTTCAGAGTGATCGGGTTCTGCCCGATAAATCCACAGGATGTGAAGAAATCAAGTCAAGCATCCACATTAGACTCCTGGCAGGCTTCCTCATATAGTGTGCCTCAAGAGGCTCAGGAGCAATTTGAAATCTTTGAGCCACTTCCATGACTTCCATGTTGCCGTGTTCTCGGTGTTGTTTCCAGTAATTACTGTAGGTTAAGTGCACGTCCCGGAGCCCAGTGGAGGCAGCTCTATCCCTCACCTGGGATATGACTCAGCAGAGTTCAGGTCATCCGGCCATTTCTCTGACCACTGGACCACACCCAGACCTACTCTAAAGCCACAGGGCAAACACTGTTTACGCAGGACTCTTGTTCACTCTCATCACGTAATGTAATGGTTGTTTTATTTACTGGCTGGAGCTTTTTATTCTTCTTCTTCTTTCTGGTGCACAGACTCACCCAGACACATTTAACTGTTTGAAGTCTGCAAATATATATATATATAAAAAAAAACAATTTGCTCTGCAATGTTGCTGCTTTTCCTAAACATTCAGATTCGTTTTATCGTAAAAATTAAATGAATATTTATGTTGAATTTATGTGCAGTTGGTGATTTTTAAAGGGTATGTGCATTTTCACTTCATTTCATTTCGTAAAAATATGTTTTAACTTTTTTTAATGATTTTTTAATTAATGCCTTATATTCATAGTCTGTCAATATTGCTGTTGAATGATTACAGGGTCTGTTTCATTGGGGGGATGGGAGTTGGGGGGGGAAGCGTGTGTGTTCATTTAAAGTGTGCTCGTGTGTATGAAAACATTTTATTCCTCTACCCTCTGTGTTGGTGAAGCTGTCAGTGAGATTGTCGGTCAGTCGACTCCCCATGTGTGTCTGTTTTAAGGCTGAATGGATAAACTCAACCTCCTGCCACGTCCATCCTCCTGCTCTTTTTCCTGTCTGATTAATCTTATATTTGTCTTGGTGTGTGTGTGTGTGTGTACATACATGCTTGTGTGCATGTCCGTGTATTTTTCGTGTGCACCCTTGCGTAAATGGTTATAAATGGGGCGACAGCACCACACTGGCACTCTGAATTATTACTCCCTCAGATAGGGAGCGACCCTGGGCTGAGGAACCCCTAACATCCTCCTCCTTCCTGTGCAACACCCACACACACACACGTATCCCCAGGTTATTCATTTCTAAGCAGAGTGCCTGGCACTTCACCACATCCCCCCCACCCCCTTTATTAAGAGACTGAAGCTCTGGGTTTCCTCTTGGAAAAGCGGAGTGAGGAATAGTTTTCGATTGGGCCTTATACTCTTTGTTTGCACCCTTCCTCCTTGCCTGTTCTCCCGTTATTTCCGTTAATCTTTCTTCTCCATCTCCCCCCCCCCCCCTTTGTCTTGTTCTCTGTTTTTCTGCCTGTCCGTCCAGTATAAAGTAAATAGCACCAACTGCTAACTGACAGCATTTGTCCGTTCGTGCACTTTATCTCTCAAAATTGATAAGCATCAGCTGTTAGCCCCTACAAATGTGGAAGATAGTCGAACGGCATAATTCACAGTGATAACAGATATGGAGTTTCTGGAAAAATCAGTTAGCCTGAAAAAAGACTTTGGAGCTTCAGTGCTTTCTAATAGACACAATTAATAAGAATAGGCAGAGCAGGCTGGTTCAACATCCCCCCCCCCCCCATCAAAAATCAATGCTAACCTGCTTTCCTTGTTCACTGGAATCCATTTAGAAATTTTAAAATGTTCAAAGAAAACAGGGGTGCTGCTTCCCTGCCATGTTTATAATAAACCTTTGGTGTTATTAGCAAATCGTGTAGTTGCACCTTCCTTTGGCTCCTTATTTTGTCTCACCTCGCTTTGTTGAATATATGAGAGCGATTAAAACCCCATCATGAAGAGACAGTGGGCCCGGACCGAATGGTATAATGGTGTTATTGTTGAATATTATCATCGACAACACTTCAGCAGAGAGAAGCCTTTTTGTATCGTGTGTGTTCACACAGTTGATTTCAGGGAAAATGTGTGTTTGTGGTCCTCTGCACTTGAATACGTCTCTTGTTGATAATGCATATGCGCCTGTACGTCGTAGCGGTGTGCATGCATGTGCTGGAAGGGGGTTTCTGTGTACAGGAAGAGAGCCCGTAAATAAATCTGTTTGGGGATTGGGGGTGTGGGGATGAAATATGATCCCGGGGATGTGGAGCAATGTGAAAAACCCGGCAACGGTAGGGAATAACAAATCTCCTGATGTCACCTTGCGCAAAATAAATACACTCCCCTGTACAAGTCATCCATCTGGACAATGAGTCGCAACAAAGATGCCCCCAATACATCCTGAACATACCCCAACACACACACACACACACGTCTGTTCGACCGCATCCCACACAGGAGCCATGTTTATTTACTCATTTATGTTTGTTTGTTGGTTGAATCAAAAAATACTTGTGGGGGATGGAATGCAGCCTATTTAATATTTTAAATAACACACACACACACACTTTTCCTTTGTATGGGTGGTTTGAAGGGGTTTGAATGTGTGTGTGTGTGTGCGTGTGCGTGTGCGTGTGCGCGTGCGTGTGCGTGTGCGCGCGCGTGTGCATGTGCGTGCGTGCATGTGGGGGGTACAAAGCGTGGGAATTGGCTATTTTAACAAATGATCGATCACGAGGGATTTAATAATTATATTTCAGCCTTGACAATTTAAAAGTCTCCCCACATGTAGAATGAGGAAAGAGGGCGGGTTGAGAGAATCCGACCGACGCCATGCATCAGAATGAGTCAACATCCAACGTTACAGGGAGGAAGCATGTCTTGCTGTGTGTGTCTGCATAGAGCTGTACTGTTTTTAGATTAGGTGCTTGCACTTATACACACAAACACACACACTCTCTCTCTCTCCTGTCTATTCCTGACACAGAGTCCAGACTATATTCCATTAACCATGGAGGTCCACTCGGTTTCTCTTCCCTTTTCTTATTTGGGTTTCTCCTCCCTGACACCTCCATTAAAGAACTAAAAGCTCATGTGGGACAAAATGTGTCTGGATTTTAAACATAACCACAAAACAACAGCATAAAGGTTCAGAGATGTTTTCTTTTTTCTTTTTTTCAATTAAGGTTCATTCTCTTCGCCTAATTAGGTCATGGTGAGCTGTGGATCACATTTGTGTGTGTGTGTGTGTGTGAGGGTCATGCTGTCCCTCCCAGGGATAAATATTAGCCCTTGTTGTTTGCAAATAGGTGATGTATGGTGGCCATATCTCTCAGTGCTGAATGTTTTTTAGAAATTTCCTCTCCTTTATCAATTGAATAACAAACCCATGTATCACTGCCACTCTCCCCCTCTCTCCACATAAATTAAATATCTCTCTCTCGTTCCTTCTCCTCTCCTCCTCACATTTTCTCTCATCTGTTCCTCCATGCTCCCTGGCTTGCCTTCCATCACTCCTTTAAGCTTTATTTGTTTGATTGTGCCTTTTACATTTTAAATGGGGCACCTCATTCCACAAACACGCATCAAACCCACAGTCGGGGTAATAATGCAGTTGTTACATACGTCTCAATCACAAATTCTCCTCTAATGTGATGGAGACAATAAAGGTGCGTTTCCCTGATTACTACTTTGCCGCCGGCATTTTATTTGATGAACTCATCATCCGGCGACATTTGACGTACTTAAGGAGGAATCATCACCACTAAAAAATATGTGTTGTCACGCCTGTTTATTACTGATGCTCGCTAAATCTGCCGCTTTTCAGATGGACGCTGGGTAAAGAGCTACAGGCTGAAGCAGGGTGGGTTCCTCTCTGTCACAAGATGATGACAGGAGGCCGATTATACCAGAGCGCCATATTGTAAACTACTCATCATTAGCGGGCCCATCCCGGCTAACGACTTCACTGGAGATAAACAGGGCGATGTGGAGAGCCATCTTAATCAGGAGGGCCGTTTAAGAGTGGGGCTCTTCATTGCGCACAGCTGCATCACACCAGGATATGGGCGACGTTGAGCTGTAAAGCTGCACTGGGAAGCCGGTCCCAGCCCCCGCCCGGGGGCTCTGCGGGGACTCTGTGTTGTTCTCATCAAATTCATAATGATCAAGAATAGAAAGATAAATGTCTGAAACATTCAGCCGAGCTGAATTATCACCCACTCCTGAAGGTCTCTAGATGCAACCTGGTGAGATGAGTTGAGATTTGAGTTTAAATGAATCCATCCTACTCCTGAGCCATGTGGGCCTCTTCCACTTTGTTTATGCGGAACCCTCCCTTTTTAGCTCATCTCTCTTTTGCAAAGCCATCAGCTGAAAACCAACAGACCTCTGGTCATGAGAATGATACTCCTGTGTAACACAAAAATACAAATAAAAAACTTTAAGGAGTATTTGCTTGTCTTTCCGGGTCATTTAACTTGCCATCTTGACAAATATTTGTGCAGAGTATTATCTTAATGCTGGAAAAAGGAAGGTTTTAATCATTTTATTTTTACTGGTTATATCCTGTTCTCCCATGCTTTAGATGATATGTTGCATTCCAAATCTTAAAAAAAAACCTTTCAATATAAAATGTCTCACATCTTAAATGATAAAGCCTGCAATGGACTTTTTGAAACCATGAATTTGTTTTACTTGATTGTATAATAATAATGTCCGTATATAATAACACCAGTTTAAGATGATCAATCTAAAATGTGATGTAACAGTAAGCAGTAAGTGGTTGGTAAAACAGAGTCTGTTATAAACAATGTTGTGAATTAATTTCCCCTGAAACAATTAAACAATTCAATTCGTCTCTCCTTATTTTAGATTCTCACAGATTTTCCTAGCCTCCTTCTTTCCTCCTTCCTCCCTTCCTTGTCTGCTGTTTTCACCCAGCGCATCCACCATGCCTCTCATCATGTCTCCCATTAACCCACTCTTATGTCCCTCAGATGGACAGGCCTGAGTTGTCTGGACAGGCCGTAGCTCTCCCCCACAAATGCTTGAACAATTGGAGGTAAATACGATGGAGACAGCCCATTTGTTTTGTGCCGGCAGTGATGCATGCTTTTGCAGCAAGCAGCACATTTTTACCACGCAGCCCAAAGCAGCTGTGAGTAATGGACTGCTCTGGCCTGTCCACTCATTCTGCTATTTTTATTATTGTCTTCCTTATAGTTTTCATTTTTCATATGAGAGAGAGAGAGAGAGAGAGCCTATCATTCCCTTCAAGTGTGTTCTTTCCAAAGAGGTGGGAAGTGAGGCCCCCATTCCTCACCCCCCTTTTCACTTACTTCATCATCTTCCATCAACTGCCCCCTTCTTCTTCTTCTTCATCTTCTTCTTCTTCTGTTTTTTTTTTAAACCAGATTGACAGATTTTGTTGGATGCCAGAAAGAGACAAATAAGGGATTATCAACAGACAGCGCAATAATTCAGGTTGGACAGCTTCATAATAATTCTTCTTCCATCCATCACTCTGCTGCTCCTGCTCTTCTCTTGTTGCTGTTTGGTTCAACCTCTGGAGACCTTTGGGTATTCTCCGATGGGAGACCTGGGTGCGTGTGATAAAAGGTGCAAAAGGAAAGAGTGCTAACTTTAACACAAATAGTGCAAATGAAGCTGCTGAGAGGAATATATGAATGCGTAAGTTTACAGTAGGAGCTCAAAAAAAGCTCTTGCTCGGTCTTTGAAGACGATTCTTTACGCTCTGCTGGCCCCGGGGAGAAGACTTGTGATTTGCATTGAGGCTCTCATACGGGCACCTATAACGTGCGCCTCTTAATTCCGGTGACAGCTTTACAGGCGCTGGATGCATGGCCGTGTTCCTCGCTAGGTCCTCACCAGAGTTAAGACTGGGTTACACTAACGCACCTCCTTCCCTTGCCATTTTCCCCTGAACACACACATGGATATAAAACCAGCCATACACACAGTCATGGGGACTAGAAAATGCTCACTCTGGCCCACACAACCTCTCCACACGGCTCCTTGTATAATGGGAGTTATTTGTTTCTGCTGCGCCGCTGTTGGTGTCACATTTGTTTCCTTGTTTCTATCTTTCTGTGCTCCTCTCTTCCACCTGCACCTCCTTCAGTCCTACTTCTTTCTCTCTGCCCACCAAACTAACGCCTTCTCCCCTCTCCCCTCTCCCCTCTCCCCTCTCCCCTTGCCTCCACCCCCCCGCCCTGTACCGACGGTAGCATGTTCCTGCCAGGTGATCCATCTCTGTCAGCCTGCTAAAATGATAACGCCAATTAAAGCAGAGGAGTAATTGCCCTCTGCTGCCTCTGATCGCCCCCCCCGCAGACCCCCAACAGGAGCCGTGGCCCCAAATACGAATGAGACCCGTGCCTCTGGAGGCCCTCACATGGGCACGAGCGTAAGGGCAGGTGTTGTGGGAAGGGAATGGAGATGGAGATGGAGGGCTATGCGGGGGTGGGATGGAGGGCGGCGAGGGGCGGAAGGGTGATTTGTAACTTTTAGCCTCCACTGATCACCGACGGCCTTGACGAGGAAGGAGTGGAAGTGCCGCACATTCACAAGCACAAAAACAAGGGTAGAGATGCTGGTGGTTGCTGCACATGGATGAACACACACACACACACACCTACACACACCCACACACACCTATTCAAGGTTGCTGTCAAAGGACTTATAGCCCTTGCCACTGCGCATAAACTCAGTGTGAGGAACCTAATAGGAAGTGAAAGGACTATCCGGCAGCGGACTGTAACGCCACTGATCAGAGGTGACATCGCTGCACTCTCAGGGCAGCCAGTCGGCCATTAATACCATTGTCCCCATCACAGATTCCATTTTAAGGCTATTGTCTTCTTTCTGATAATGTGAACAAATCATAGGCTGGTGTTCAATATATAACCGGCGATCTTTGCACTTTGTTTCATCTCGTTCCTAGAACAAGAGGGGGACAGAACGAACAAAGCTCCAATGAACGGTTGTGGTGGCCGTTTAAGTTATTAGTCATCTATATGTTATACTATATTTAATTGTCATGAAGGTCTGACACTAACATATTTTTTTGTTATTGATCCATTTCTTCTTTTTTTGACTCATATTTTAGGGTTTAATGCATGAAAACAGTGAAAAAGACAGAGGTAGTGAAACAGGATTTTTCATCGTGTCTAAACAGGAACATTTTAAAAGCTCTTGCATGCCGTATCTATTTCATGTTCAGACGAGTGGCCCCGAGCCATTAAATTCTCTTGCAATAATGTTTTGATTATTATTATGGGTGAAATCTACACCCTTGAAAATGAACTCAGAATTCAGCGCTTGTCCTGCCAAGTATTTTTTTTATTTATTTATTGCACCTCTTTTAGTTTCTCAAAGTAAAGTTTTGACTATTCACGGTATTCCCTCGACTTGTCGGAGCTATGACGGCTGACGCTCCATGAGATTCTAGTTTTAACTTACAAACACGTGAAGGACAACATCAAATACTCCATGAGTCCAAAAAAACTAAGGAAACGGAACGATGCAGTAAACAGCCGATCGGTGATTAAATCACTGTGAAAACTACTTTCTCGTCAATTGACAGATTGATTAAGTGATTAATGGTTTTGACCATGTCAATTATCAAACACACCCTCCTGTCAGAGATGACACCCCGTGATCATGACTTAACAAGTGCAGGCTTTCTGCCTCAACTTTGCCACCAACCGGGCAGCCATGACAGCTCATGCATCACGGTGTACTTATGTCAGCTCTGTGTTGTGTGAGCATGTGTGTGTGAGAGAGTGTACTATTACTGCTCAGCTCCAGGAGTGTGTGGGTGGAAGGCTGGACACTGGGCGGAGTGTGTGGGCGTCTGTTAACACAGGCGGCGTCACCCATCATGACTGGGTTGTGACCTGTGGCCCAGTCCGGCGGAATGGCGCAGCAGCGAGGAACCCGATGCTGCACATTACAAGCAGGGCTTATTTTAGCTCGTCTGCTCAATGTGCTGCGGGTTCTACGAGGTTCTATAAGCGCTTTTACGATGCCTAAAAGATGTGTGCTGCATTGCGGGTCGAGTTGTTGACAGGAGGGATTTGCCGCCGGCTGAACATCAGGAGAGCAGCTGACGAGCTCCATCGCAAGAGTAATGACCGCCGGAGCCTGATTGTGACAATAATCTCCTCTAACTTCATCAATGCCTTTCACGCCAGCAGGCCACCAAATATGTTCAATGTTAGGAACTCACAGCCGCAGTAAACGGCGATAAAGCACGGAAGCTCTCCGTGGTTCAGGCGAGCTGCGCTACGCCGCGTGAGCAATTTAGCTCCGCATCGCGGGCTCGATGCTAGCATTGACTTATTACGAGGAAGCATGCCGCCAAAATCCATAATTAGACTCCTTTTGTTGCCCCTGTTGTTGTTGAAAATGTAATTATGAAAGATGAAACACAGCCTTCAATGAGACGGCTGTAAAATAGCATAATTAATATGGGCTTTTGCAAGAACAATCCCCGCTTTACGGGAGCCCCGCGCTGGCCATGAAATTAATTAAGTGTGCCAGGATTTATGGCCTGCCCTTGGAAATGAAGAGAATTAATCGCAGGCTGAAGATGGATGGTTGCTGGAAAATGATGATGCCCAAGACCATGTGCGGAGAAGGCATCTAACTGCTTTAGGGGGGCGCTTTTGGAAGGTTTTGACGCAATTACACACCCCAGACAACAGCTGGGCCAGCGGTGGAGCGGAGTACTTTTTGGGCCGGCAGGTTATCAGAGGTTTTTTCTTTCTCACTTTCAACCCACCTGCATCTTTTTCTCCTGCGCACTGCACATGACCCCGAGCCGGAGTCCCTTTCGGTAAAGTGGAGATCCCTTTGAGAGCAGATGAGTTGTGTTTGTATTTTCATTGGCTGCCCCAGATGATTATTGAGTCGTTCTCCACATCCTCCTCCGTTTTCTCTGCATTCAGGGAAGGAAAATAAACAATTACACCAAACACAATTACTGCCACCAGCAATCCACGGCTAACACTGTGTGACAAGCATAACATTATTGAGTAAGTGCACCACTGATTTAATGACATAATGAGTTATCCATTTCACAATGGCTTGTTTACAGAACATGATACAAAATAACAAAACACAAATTTAAGCTGGGTGAGATTCAGACCCTCGGAGCATTAGATAAGAAGTAAACATCATATTCAAATGAAGTCTAGACTTTTCTTTTGTTCCACAGCGATCTGTGGAACAACAAGTGACAAAAGAAACAGAAACAGACACATAAAATAAGTGAACTCAGTCAATTCAAATCGCTCTGTGGGCAACTGTAGTATATGACAATAAAGCAGGTAAATAAACACAAATGATAATACGTAAACACACTGGTAAATATTCATTAGTTTCTTTAAGCAGCTTTATTATTGGTTTGGAGTGTCTGGTAAGCCATAAATGTAATAAAATCTCAATTACAAGCCAATCCAAAAAGTCCTTGGTCCCACTGCTGACGACGCTCTCGGCTCTCAAACGACGCACACAGATTGTAACCCAATCAGGTGCTGTGTCACACGGCGACCAGTATTAAACACAGATCATTTAGTTTGACCTCCTACGGTGTCCTTAGACCCAAAACAGGTCCAGAACACAACCTCCCAGCCCTCCACTGAATCTTAGGTGTGGGTGTGTGTGTGTGTGTGTGTGTGTGTTGTAATAATAGAAGGCTAATTACACACCTCCCTTGTCCCTGGACAATGCCACAATGTCTAGGTTAGATCTGTGTGTGGGATGGTTCATGGTGGTAATTAGCTTGATGCACGCACGCACGCACACACGCACACACACACACACACACACACACCCACACGCACACACGGACAAGATAAATGAAGGTTTTGTGGGTGTCTGCTGTTGGACAGTTGATTGGGCAGGTACTAGGGGAGTGTCTAGGGTCTCCAGAGCATGTCCGCTCTGATAATTACGTGTTTCTGTGAGCGTGAGTGTGTGTGTGTGTGTGTGTGTGTGTGTGTGTGCTCTCTGCTGCTGAGAAAGAGCTCTTAGCCCAAATTGCTGTCTCTTGTCTCATTGTCAGAGTGATTATGAAATATTGTTTAATTTACTGGGTGGTGGAGTCTGCTGTGATTTTGATGAATCGGACCTTTTATTTCTTCATTCCCTTTATTGTCTGGTGGGTAGGTGTCGTATTTTTATGGGCTCCGGTGTGTTGAGTGCTGGCACCCACGTGAATAGAACTACAGCATACAGTGTTACAAGCACACTCACAGAAATGTGTGTTTTGTGCGTACAAATACTCGAATGGAATCTCAGTAAAGAGGCACCATAACCAACGCCACACTGACAGAACTAAGTTTATAACAAACGTAATACACTGTGGAACAGGAGTGTGGGTGACGCCGTTGCCACCTTGACAATACACTGGTTTTCCTTGTCATAATTCATGTTATTATGACATATTGTCATGATTGTGCACTTAAACTCACATTACACTCAGCACCTCTCGCTCCCTCGTGTCCCAAACTCTGTCTGAGACATGTTCATGTTACCAAACACTGCTTGGCATAATTTTTAATCTGGGCCACATTAAACCAGAGTAACTTGTTGGGATTGTCCTTGGATTATATTTGCCTTTGCTGGATACTTGAACAGCCATAAATACACAGAGAAGAGCAAAAAGCCATGTATTCCCAGTTTGTGATGATGGACAGGATGCTTCTTCATGCTCTCCTCATGTTCAGCCATACAGAATGCTAAGACTACACAAGAGTTCTTTTGAGTGACCTTCCCCAAAAAGGGTTTTAGTTCCTCCCACATTGCTCATTGACGAGTAACGTGTGAGGGAAGTCCGATTCATACACCAGAGAAACATTGATTTGAAGATGCCCTCGTTTAAACCATTTCACCTGGTGCGGTCACAAATGTTTTATTAAAACCTCAAATTATACCTTCTATCCTCGAGGATCTCGAGATGTGTTATTGTATGCGTGAGAAAAAAGAAGAAGAAATGGTAAACGGTGACTTTTTAGACACTGTGTGTGTGTGCGTGTGTGTGTGTGTGTGTGTGTGTAAAGGAGGTCTAGTCCCACTCTAATTGATTATACTGCTATCGACAGGGACCCAGAAAAACAGGCACTCACTTTCCTCTTGATTGAATTAAACACCATTTATGGGGCAAATCAATGGGACAGAGATGATGATGGCGGATGGGGGGTGGGGGGGTAATAGGGTGGGAGTGATAAAGGGAGAGGAGAGGAGAGTCTTGAGATATGTTGAGGTGAGATCTGTCTTCACTCGCTCTCCCTCATACATTCATTAATTCAGACACACACACACACACACACACACAGAGAGACACAGACAGGTGAGAGGTTTGATGTCATGTTGTAATTCAGGCAAATCAATGCTTTTAAAGCATTTAGCCATGCCTGGTAATAAAGTACAGTCAAAATAAGGCCACCAAGAAATATGAGTCTCCCACTAAAATCAATCCTTTATACGACAGAGCAGGAAGAGGACAGACGAATGGCCAGACTTCATTCACTGCTTTTATAGTTTGGTCCGAAGAATGTGAGATTCCCACTGATGAACAAAACAGCATCTGCACTATACTTATGTACTCAGGATGATTACAGGCCAGGCCATTTCGACTTGTCATAGCAAGAAAAGCAAGAACAGTCCCCTGCCCACACTGATGCTGCTCTATAGCTGAAAGTCCGTGTGTTTCATAGATCATAAAGAAGGTTATGGTGAGTAGAACAAATGGCCAGGTTTTATAAAGACATATATTTAAGCAAAAACACTCGGGATGACAGCCGTGAGATTGTTCCTTCCCAGATTTGCACTTGTTTAAGATCGTCAGACTCGCATCATAAAAAAAAATAATGCATTAAAAAGAAATCATTTAATTCTATAAATTACATTTATATATTTTTTTATTTAACAATAAGAAATTCCACAGTGCAGTCCAGCACCCGTTCACAAATCCTCATGTGTAAAACCAGTGGAGATGCCCTTTGATTATATAAACTGCAAAACTAAAGAGACAGAAAACAGCAAAATGGCATTGCTCTCCCATCACCTGATCAACCACGACATCAGATCCACAGAACTGGCACGATCACGTTTAACCGAGAGGCGCTCCTTATAAAACTGTCCTCTAATCAGCGGCAGGGACACGGCCCCACCCCCCTCTGCTCATGATTTTCACAGACCTCACGAGGTAGAACACGGACAGCATGACCTCATGTTGTCGTAAGGAGGGCGCTCCCTACCCATCCTAATCAACTCCTCAGCCCGGACTCGGCCCACTATGACTACATTAGTCATCCACAGCACCCGACTGACCCATGCAAAACCACCTCGTCCGGCTCAGCCAATCAGCACCGCTGTCAACATCGGCCAAACCAATTAAAGTGTCTAATGAGCGTCTTGTATAACACTAATATGGCCATTAAAGAGCGTTTAAAGAGAAGACAAGAGTATCGGGTGGAGGCCTGCGGGTTATGATGTCATGGCTTATTAGTATTCAAGCAGCGTTTGGTTTCCATTAAAGCGCCGTTTGCAGAAGCCTCAGGTGTCTCAATGGATCCAAATGCTGGTGATGTGATGATTCACACATTTAGGACTTTAGAAGCGGCTCTCAATCCGATGAGGACAATCTTCCCTCGTAAAAGTGTGCGGCCGTGTTCATTTGTGAAAATGAGATATGCAAGAAAACTAAATAAATAGTGTGTGTGTGTGGAATGCGCTTGAGAAAACAGTGACTTGACAGTATTACACTCAGGCACTCCGTTTAATACCCAACCATAATATAGCTAAAGGAGCAGGCCCAAGGCGCTACTCTCTTTTATTAGTCATTCACTGGGATTATGGACACGTTGCTTCCATTACCTAAGAGAGAGGAGCAGAAGCCTCGTCCCCCCTGGGGACGGACAAATAACTCACCCCCCCCCCCCCCCCCCTATACACACACTAACATTACCATACGCTACATGGCTTAAATAGATTTGAGCTTCAGCACACAGACACACAGACACAAATATACTCTATCATTGAGATGAACACACGTATACTTATCCAAACCGTTTCTACCAGCAGGATAATAAAATCAATACTGCATGCAAATAAATGGCAACTAAACAGACCCATAATGAAGTTGCTGAAAACACATTAAATCCCAAAGACGTAGTGACTAACCTTCTTACCTCGACTTTTGATTGGTCTGTCTGCTTCGCTGCTATCTGTGCTCGTCTCCTGCAGAATCTTACATTCAGGTCGTTCTCCTGTTTGCCATCACGCACACGCACACGCACATGCACACGCACACACACACGCTGATGTGTCAGAAGTGATGCATTGAGGCTGATGGATGGCAGCAGACACAGAAAGGATGAATGGATGAATTTGATTTGTCTCAATAGCAGAGAACGGCAATTATCGATCGATAAGTCCAATTAGCATAAATCACATGTTTCTGAGCAGCGAGGCTGCTGGTATAGACAGAGCCGGTTGGATCTTCACCTTCATCTTCACACGACTGGATGAGCTGTACGGGGGGTGGGGGCTGGATAGTTTGTCCTCTTATGGCCTCCATCCAAGGTGGGACTTGACTTTGGGTGACATTCTTAAGGGTCGTAACGAGATAACTGATCGGTAGAAGAGAAAACTTATGCTGAGATGATTTCAAAGCCATACCTTCTTGTAAAAGTACTCTGGATATTGGTATGAAGGAAAAGGAAAACACTTTTTTTTTTAAATCGATGTTTCAATGAAATCATGAGGTGAATTTCATGTTAAAACATTTGCCATTTGTCAGAGTAGGAGCATGAGCAACAAAGCGCACGTTGGGGGGGGGGGGGTTAATGTGTCCCCAACAAATCTTGTTGTTTTATTGCCCACTGTGTCTCCATTTATACATTTGAGTCATTAAGGCTGGTTCTTAATGATTGACACCCAGTAAAAGTGCACCTCCAGTGCAACGTCTATCATGACCTGCTCCCCTCCATCACACAGGATGTCCACATGCCTTTATGCACACACCCATATTAATATTTACTCTTTTAAACACACAAACACACACACACACACCCCTGCATCTACTCTTCTAACCACAGCACGGGCATAAATATCTCAAGCTGTGACTTAAAAGACAAATAGGCAATAAAAGTGCCAGGGGTACGCATTGCTGGCACAATCAAATCAATTTCCTCTAAGTAGCCATAAACATGTTCTCTTTTAAAAGGTGGGAGAGAGGTCCCATTATCTAAGGGGGAGGGGTGCTGGCTTACCCCCCCGCACCGGAGATCCCTCCACAGGGGTCAGCATCAAGGCCTAATCTGTCTCATTCTACTTGATACATCTGTAGCTCTCAGACACAAGAGCGACCGGGACCTGGTCCACGTCCGAGCCTTCTGATCACATGTCTACGCCCATTAATCAGTAGCAGGCAGCGCACCCACAAAGAGAATGCCCGGCAGGGGGGTTAGAGTCCCGGGAGCCGCTGTGGTTCTGCTGCGGGGTCCAGGCTGCGCTCCAGGCCGGTGGAGATCTGCATGACGGACCGTACATGGGGGTCCTGCTGTGGGCGATGTAATTAATCAACAGCTGCCGTGACTGTTTTTACAAATCTGTCAGAGTTCTGCGATCTCTACATCCGTGATCCACTTAGTTTTGTCCTTCTTCCACCCGTGATTACTCATTGCTATTCTGTTACTTGAGTGTCTTGGGGGGGGGGGGGAGAACACAACTACTCTGGTTGTCCTTCGCATGCTGAATGATTGTAATTGTAATTGACTATAACCACTTCTTTTCTTTCTTTTTTTTACATATCAGCCCCATGTAAAACAGCCCCCCCCCCCCCCACATTGCAAATGGTCCTCCTGTCCTCTCTTTACTTAATCTTCTCTGTCTGTTAAACCTTGGGCCTCCAGTTTACACTCATGGGAGTTGACACTCAGCTCTCACAAATCAAGTTAATATTCAACGGCTCATTAAAGATTGATTGTGAGCTGTAAAAAGGAGATCATGCACAGAGAGGAGCACAGCATCCTTCCTGAGGAGCTTTGGTCCTGCCTCAACCCTGCAATGGTGGAGGCACGGCTTGGTTCAGATCGACCCAGAACTACCCAACCTATAAACACCAGGCAAGGGCAATCGGGCACAGGATTGCCCCCCTGAGAGAGCAGTTCGTTTCTACTGCTGAAATATTTAAACGTCTGAGCATCTCCTAAGAGACTAGAAGTACAGCAAGACCTTAGATGAAAGCCTGCTGGAAGGAGGAATCCCTGCTGGCCCCAGGTCAGGTAAACTTAAAACGATTTACAGCCTGCATGGCTGATTGTAAATATTGTCACATAGTGGATTTGTCTTGATAGACAATAACGATGGTTTCATTCATTTGATATTTTTGACTTTATGTTCCATTTTAAGCTTCGGTGAGGCTTTAGACCAGTCCGTTGTTTATTCTGTATCAGTTTCTCCCTCTCAATCTTTCTCTATTTCCACCTGACCCCCCTTGACCCTCTCGCCCTCCCTGGAGTCCCTAACCTATAGGCAATGCCACAAACACAATTTCCGTAATGTCATTTGCAGCGTGGATGAAGGAGAGAAAGTCCTGGCTGTCAAAAGCACCTCGCCGTTGCGGCGAAGAAAACGCGACCCGACACATGACAGATTCTTAGGTTTGTACAAACGGAGCAGCTCCCCTCCTCTCCACTTCAGACCTCTTACCTCTCGACTTTACCCCCCTCGGCCCCTACTGAAAACCATCCACACCCCCTCCTTGCTCAACCACTCTCCACGCCTCGCCCCCTCCCCCCCTCCCGAATGTCACTCCCTCACTCTTCCCGTGTCAAATGGGAAGAAATTACTGCATTATTAATGGTGTGTTGAGGGCCGCGTCTCATCAACGCTAATGAAATCAGTCTGTCACATGAGCCTCACGCTTAATGCACAAAGATAGAGCCTCAAATGACTGAGACTGTCACACCTCGAGGCGGGCCGGCGTCATTCCCCCACTAACTCGCCCTGTCTTCACCTCCCGGTGCTCCTGCAATCAGTTCATTCCCCTCACCTGTGTTCCCGTCATCACCTGCACCACATCAGCAATCAGCCCGGACACTACTTATACTCTACTCACACACTGCACCCCCGCCAGATTGTCAGTGATGTTACGACTCTCCAGCGCTCCGAACTGAGCTCCCGTGTGGCGACCCCGCCTGCTTCCCGGACTCTGCCTCTTCGCCTGCCCCCTCGGCTCTGTCTGCCTGACCGTCCAAAGCGACAATAAAAGTTGTTTTGGTATTCCCACTCGACCGCCTCGCAGTTGGGTTCTTACCTGCTTTGGGTCGTGACGGAGACTGTTGAATACCGCCATTCTATAGCTACACATCTGTACTGTAGTACAGCCGCAACATTATCACACACATCTGTACTGTAGTACAGATGTGTGTGATAAAGTACAGAGGGAGCACATATTGCTTATATTGGGATGTTATGTTTGTTCTTTTTTTGGGCGGGGGGGGAGGGCGGACTGTTTGTCTGTTAGCAAGCTAACTCAAGAAGTTCTGGATCTGATCCAGAATGAGGTCAGGAAATAATATTACAGTGTAACATTTAACAAAAATCAATTTATGGATTAAAAACACAAATTAACTCCGATTCACTTTTACTTTTCATGGTTGGTGTATGAAGATCCCAAAAACAATTTAGAACCTTTTGATGATGATCCAGATCACCATGTGGACGGTGTAAATCCAATTACGAGGGGAATGAGCTGCTTGGTGGAGGCCTGCGCTCTCTGAGTGCTTTTCTGTAGTTGTCATTGTCCCACCTTTGGTTTATGGTGAAAGAAAGGTAAGGCCCAATCAATCATCATCTAGATCAATGAAGATGATTGGACCAGTGAACAGGAACGCATTGGGCTAACACCTCCAACCTGGTCTGCACCTGATTTGACCCACAGCCACCCAGATTGTGCTCACGTCCCATTTGTCACTGCAGTTTTTCTTGAAACAGGGGGGGATAAGATTGAATGGGCCGACGTGGAAATAAGATTTCCAGTACGCATTGTTAACTCACCAGGGAGAAGCTTTGGCCAAATTCTATCAAAGTGTGCAACTGCGTATAAAATGACTGTCAAAAGACCAGCCATCATTTTTCATGCTCTAAGCATGGCGTGCCCCGTGATTTCCCCTCCTACAATCTGGAAGAAGGCTATTGCTTCTATTATCTCCTTTGAAAATGTGTCAAGGCCGGCGGTGACAACGGCGCAGACCAGCAGAGGCCAGACAGTTTTAGCTGTGAAGTCATTATTACTATGCCAGGGGTCGGTGTGGCGCGTGCAGGGGGGGCTGGGTTAATACAGCCACTTTCTCCGAGCACAGATGGAAGGGACACCTGAGTTATTTTCTTCCCACGCTTCAACCAAAGGTTTGGCGCTCTGCCACAGCGATCCATATGGAAGCAAGTGGGCGCGGGACCACGGGTGGGCGAGTGGGGGGGGTCCGAATGGGCGTTGGGTCATGGATCCTGGGTTGATGAAACATTGGCGTCTCCCACACCAGAGGACGGCGGCTGAATGTGGTCTCCGGTGTGTAGGAAGAGAGCTGGTTAAAGTTTAACCAGCCCCATCCTGTTTTCCACAGCTCTCCATCGGCCAGCCAAAGCTGGTCTGAGCCCCGCAGCCTCCACCCCCCACTGACCCCCACCCTGTTAGGGACAGAAGTGATGGATCGCCCCTGTCAATGTGCTCTCTGATGGGACCAATGCAAAGAAGAATCCAGGCTCCTTGCTAATCTGACCCTTTGAGCCAGAGTGGACAACGCAACACATTATGACAACCCCCCCCCCCCCCCCCCCCCCACACACACACACACACACACACCGCACAAAGCTGAAGTTACCCACCTACATATGAGCTACGGCTCTTTTTCTTTTTGTTCAGCCTATTTTCATCACAAGCCTGAGCAGGAATGCCTCAGAAGCTGGATGCATTCTAAGAAGGGAGAAAGTAGGCAGAGAGAGAGAAACGGAGCGCAGCTGTGTGGAGTGACAAGACGCAGTGCAGATGACTAATGGTGTCGGAGAGAGCCGCGCTATTGACAAGTGATCAGTCATGCACTGATGCCGTCTCTGCCCCAAACAATGTGTTCACATGCACATTGATTTCTAATGTTGCGGCTGTTTTCTTCTGTCGTGTTTGCAAGAAAAAGATCAAGGAAAAAGGAATCAAATGTAAATAATGTAATAAGTAATAATCATCAAGTTTAACCACACTGGTTTGAAGAATTTCACATTTATTTATTTTATTTAATTTTGACAAATAAATAAGCTTTTCCAATTAAAAAAAGCTAAATGAAACGCATAAATTAGAAGAGAAGATATGGTTTTTTTTCTTTTTTCTTTTCTTGTTGGCATCAAAAACTTTACAAAGCCACCAAGAAATTTAAGTTTCAGACATGAAGACCTAAATTAAAAAAACATATAATGATTTTTATTACTGAAGGATTTCAAAGATTGCTCAGACAACGTCAAAAGAAAAAGAACAGAAAGTCATGCTAATGTTTATCGGTCCGCCCCCTGATTATTATGCTTCCCTTGGGGTGAAGTGGCAAAGCTGATTTTACTGGTTTGTTAGGGAAACACAATGTCAAGGCCTTACAAGGAAAATGTAATGACATGGGTCAAGTTTGCCATTTGCCGGGAAAAAAAACACCTTTTGTTTTTAATCCTGTGACAGTGGGGTCAGAGCTCCACCCATATGAGACCGAACTCGAGACGCTGGGTGTCACTAAGTGAAGAAGAGGGGCGCTGCATCGCCCAAGTCACAGATGGACGTGTGTGTGTGTGTGCCTGTGTGGGTGGAGGTGTTGACACACACACGCGGCACCTCTCTCAGCTGACTCTGAGAATATGTTTGCGTGGGACAAGTCCACCAAGACCCATCCATCAACCGGGCCCAAATACGGCCTGCGCCACTGTTGACATGGGGTTAACAACTTGACACTGACAGAGGTGGGCACGGCCCGCGGCAGAATAGAGACTGTGACAGAGAACGAGATGGGCTGGACTGTGAGCGACATTCAATTTGAATTATTGTAAATATTTCCATCTAGCAGAAAATTGAGCACATTAAAAATATACAAATGGGAGAAGTGAGTCTGATTCTCAGACGACGGTTTTTGAACAAAACAGTTTGCAAACAAGCTGCATTCAGGCACCAGGAGCACAAACAAGACGGACGTGTCTCCTCGTGACCTTGTCCTTACTTTACCATGTTGTTTTAGGAACGCATAGACAAGCTCGTCAAGAGATAAGTTATGTTGTAGTTGTTCATGAAGACATTAAACTCCTTTCCTCTCAATAATTACTGTGCACTATTACACATTAAACATGCACTAATGTACAAGTCATCAATTCTGTGGGAGGACAACAACCAGAAAGTGATTCAAAACTTCTAGGGGGGCATTGATTTAAAAACTACTTTGTGGGTTGTATGGAAAAAAGGGAGAAAAAAACACACACACAAGCTGTACATAAAGTTATAAATCAGGGATGATGAAAAGGTCGCGATGCCAGGAAAGTTCCTCTCCGATGAAGGCCGAGAATGTAAAGTAAATCTCTGAGTGGCTGTGGCAGGAATACCGGTGGACGAGAGTGCTAGGGAAATGTAGCATAATCTCAGCCTGCGCCACGTTATCGGCTGGGCTTTTTAACACAGGGGCCAATTTAATTGCACTTAAAGCCGAATGGCAGAACATCAATCTTGATGAGTGGATCTGCATCACAGTTTTCCCAGGCCAATCTATCACTATCTATGCCTCTGGGTAGCCTCCCCCAATGCTAACGCAGTCGTACAGGCCCATATTCCCTCGCCGTCCCATCTGCAAGGTTTTTACAAAACCCCGCATTTATACGTCTCTTGTTTCAATGTCGTACCATTCAGAAGCAATTCATTCAATTCATTTTTAGCTGTAGGTTTGAATGTCACTCAAGCCAAATGCATTTGTTGAGCTTTATTTTTCATGACCAATTTATTGCATTAATGAGCATTTTTAGTACCAGGAGAGAAAATGCTTTCTAAAAGTCTCTGCCACACCTGTCTCAGCGAGATCAGTTCATTGTAAGTTTCAGAATTTCAAGAGGGCATGTAAAATGGAATATCAAATCTAATACACGCCATGCAAGGAAATAGAGTTCACATGTACACTTGTGATATTACAACTCTTTATAAAATCTTTTTGCACACAACACTGCTGTTTTAAGTTATTTGAATATTATTTAAGATAAATACATGCAAACAGCACTAAAGTAGGCCGATGTACAGTCGGCACACATTTGCCACTACAGTGCATGTAGGGGGCAAAGATGCATGCATTAGGGCTTAAGCCAGTGGTTCTGTGGTTGGAGAACGGTAACTACCTCCTGTGCTATATGCATCTTGAACTCTTAGTGGCTCTGGAACACTTAAATACAGAGAGCACCGGCTTCATGGAAGCCATAATGCATAAAGAGGACTTATCTAGCAATGGAAGCCGGGGACAGAGCCTACAGACGAGTAATGAGCCCAAATGTGGTGGCCTCTTTCACTCTCAACCTCTCCCACTCTTTCGGTGTCATTCCCTCCTCCTTCCACGCCCAACTGCTGCATTAGTGGGATAATAAATGAGACCTTGGCATCACAAGCATAAACTTTTTATGACCCGTCCAACCGGCCTTATCAAACGTGGATGTGATCGTTTTGCCAGGTGACAGATGGAGAGATGGATGGACAGATGTGGAGCAAGGGATGGAGAGCAAGGTGGAAATGCAGATGCATTTCTAGTTACGATATGAGGGGTATAAAAAAGCAGAGGAAGAAATGTTAAAGTAAAGGGTGAGGAATAACAAATGAGAGGAGGATGAGGTAGGTGAGGAGTGGGAGGATGGGGGCGACTTGAGTGCTGCTCTGAATGGGAGCGTAAGATGGAGTGGATGGGATGTATGGGCCCAGTGAAAGCTGTCTTTGTCCTCTACATGATAACTTTGATCCCTTCTGTTTCCACACACCACTCAGCAATATTGTTAAGCAGCAGTCGGGTAATACTTTAACTGAGTCCTGAGACAGTGGGGGGGGGTGTTCGCCCGGCACCTCCCTTTCTCTGCTCCAGCATTCCTCATATCAACAGGATTTCCTCTTTCTGTTTATTGTAAGCCATCCAGGTTTAAGTAATCCAGGGCGTGTATTTATTATTACCAATTCTCCCATTGTAATGAGTCACAGTGAGGTAAATCACTGCTTTTAAAATACAGTATATTTTTGTTACAGTACATAAACTAGAAAAGTACATAAACGAGCAGCTCATTCCCCTCATAATTAGATTTACACCGTCCACATGCTGATCTGGATCCGATCCAGTTGAAATTCGGTGATGAGATAGCAGCCCCCACCCTACATGAGTGTGTAAAATTCCATAAACATTGGTCAATGATCAACCAAGAGGAAAACATTTTGAAGTGCACTTGACTGCACTGTTACCAAATATTTCAAACTGATCCATAATCCAGGATCTCTTCTGGAGTATCACCAAAATGTCATAATCTGTTCCTGGTAACATTCCTGACATTTCCTGAAAATGTCAAGATCCTTCCAGAACTTTCTGAGTTATCGCGCTAACAGACGGACGGACGGACAGACAAACAACCACACGGCGGCGGTTACATAACCGGCGCCTCGGCGGAGGTAAACATAATCCTCTTTATTCCATTTAGTGTTCACATGCTGCTCAGCTGAGATGCACGGTCTCCTCACACGACATGCTGTACCGTGTTAGCTGTATGACGGATAGCACGGATGCACGCTCAACATGTTTGACATGTAGATTTTGTTCAGCCTCATTAACGAATGGCCCGTGTATGAAGAGATCAGATTAAGGGTAATTAAAATGACAAAAACACACCATCATTCCTAATGCAGCCGTAATGATGGCCTAAGTATAGCTGAATGCCAACCCCTCCACCTCTTTTTCCTTTCTGTTCTTCCCTCCGCTCATCCCTCTCTGCAGCTACAGAATCATTAACCTGGCTCTGTGAGGAGGATGTGCTGACAGAACACTCTGCCATTGTGCTTCCTGTCATCTTCAGGAAATCGGGGCTTCCCCCTGCTGTCGAGGTAAAGCGGCGCCGGGTGATGAGCGATGCCAAGGTTTCATCCTTTATTTTTTTGTCCTGTTTCTATGTATGGCTCATTCTCGTAACATATTTCCCACTCTGTGCTCCTCAATGAAATTCATTAAATTGTGAGCTTCAGATGATCAGCTATGGTCAAGATTATTCGATGTAGACTCGTTCTTTTGCAATACACTCATAAAGAAGGAATATATCAAAAGTAAAGTTACATGAGCAAGATCGCTAACAATGTCAATCTAAAAGTGAAAATAAAACGTGCAGCATTAGCGTGCAGTTGCGTGTTATTTTCTAACATTTCTATAATCTTCGTGTGTGTCTCTGTGTCTGTGTGTTGTGTTGTGTTGTGCGTGAGTGTGCATGGCCTGATTGAAGTGATGGAGTGGGTATGCTCTGTCATGAGCAGCACAGAGTTGACGTTTCCTTTACATGGCAGCTGCAAGGCTCCAGTGATGTATCAGACTCAGCAGAAGCATTGATCAGAACTGGGGTTAATCATTGCACCGGGAACCCAGAGGAGACAGAGGCGGCCTGGGGAGAAGTAATCCAGAAGAGTGGGCGGCTTCTCCACATGGGGCTTGCAGTTCTGCAGTAGAGGAATGCTGGCCGGAATCCATAACAGCTCGACCGTTTGTCTCGCTGCTGGACTATTAGCCGCTCATAAACATGACAAACATGTGTATTTGCTTAGCTGTGTGTGTGTGTGTGTGTGTGTGTGAGTACGTACGGGATGGGAGCTGGCTAGACCAGCGCTGCAATCGCCCCTAAATGGACGGACTTCTAAAGTGTGGGCAATGTGATGCCAGGCTTATGCTGTGTCTACTCAGCAGTACTCATTTACTCCCCCGAGCCGATCAGTTAATAATTCAAAAGAGAGATGAAGAAAGAGGCCATGGGCCTGAGTTGAGTGACAACATGGAGCGCAAGAAGGAGATGGAGACAAGAGTATGGAAAACAAGACCACAGAGGCGAGGACGCAAGGAGAGGAACCACGGAAAAATGATGGAGTCAAAAAATATTCCAGATGCTGGCTTCGTGGAGGAAACTAAACATGGCTGAACCGCAGACTGCACTAGCAGCCCCCCCCCCCCCCTCTCCATCCTCTGGGATGACTCTTCCCTGTGACCTGCCAGCATCAAAGTCCAGGATGCCCTGGCCAAGATATGCACATGAGGATATAAAGGAAACACACGTGAATCTGTTAAATAAGTAGCAGCAGAGATAAACACACAAGCCACAAAGACACACACACACACACACACACACACACACACGGATGCTTGGCGGAATGTCAGAAATGAAAGTAGGAAGGATGAGGGGCAATGGGAATACAAAGAGGTCCATCTCCTCAGATGGGGAGGAAAAACAGGCAATAAAGCCATCATGCTGAGGCAGAAAATCTGCTGATGGTACACACATATACACAAGTTCAGCTAGACAACGGAGAATCTGTCAGGCAGATAAAGCCATCAGTTTTCCTTTTCATCCCTAGTTTTGTCCAGAGCCCCCCCCCCCCCCTTTCACCTCTCCTCTGCCCCGCTAACACTCGTCAGGCGAGAGAGTCATTAATGTTTAGCTGGACAGTGACGGCGGCGCTGACAGGACTCATCTGTCTAAGGAGAAATGATGAGAGCGGGACAGCCCATCAAAGGACGCCACTTAGAGAGTCAGAAGGAGAAATGGGCCGGAGAAGAAAAAAAAGGAACACACGGAGCTGGATGGACGGGGAAGAGACCCATCTTTCTTTGCAAAGTTAAAGGTTACGTCACGAAGGTGGGCTTTAAAATGATGCCATTGTCATCTCCATCCTCCCCTCCTCTTCTGTCTTTCTATCCATCCACCTACACAACTGCCACCTCCCCCCCCCACCACTCCCCTCCATGTGCTTGTCAGCAGTTTGATTCAATACCTGCAGGTTAGTTACTCATTGAGCTGAGGGGGGGGGGGGGGGGGGGTACCGGACAGACACCGGTGTTTGGGGGGGGGGGGGGGCTGCTTTCTGATTGACAGATCTGCCTGCGTCATCCATTCCGACCTGTAAAGACACAAGACACAAAGCACAGGAAGTGAAGGGAAGTAAACAGACTTGAATATGAATGGTACACTGCAGGGGTGGTTAATAATTGGGAAATGTTGGACAATTAATCTGAGAGACAAGGAGACGCTGTCTGGTGTCTCCTTCTGCGTCCACGGTTAGAGGATCTACCTTGAGAAGGAATTCACGGTAATATTACTCGACTTTATTGACACCATTTGCTTGCTGAATCTGATCTGATGCACCTCGAATCAAATACCAAGATCATAAATCAGTGAGGGGAAATGCGGTAAACAAGTGTTTCCATTCATCTCCTCCACGGGCGTCAGAAGTTAATGGAGAAGGCGCTTTGACTGTTGTGACAAGTTAAGTAGAGGGAGCAGGACCATTGTCTTCCAAATCAGCTGTCAGTGTGTTTCTGCTGTCAGCAGTTTGACTCACTACCTGCCTGGTTAATCATCGAGCCGCTCAGAGCCGCGGGCCGCTGGAGGTGCATAGCCCACCGTCACGGACCCCCCCCCCCCCCATCATCGCCACAACAGGACAACGTCTGATTGACAGATTAGCAAGCGCCGGCACTTTTTCAAACAACGATGGCGTGGAAAGCGGGCTGGAGAGGAGTGATTGAAATTGAAGGCGCCTCGAAGAGGACAGGCGAAGTTAGAGGAGGTGCGTGTTTATGTATGTATGGGGGGGGGGGGGGGGGGGGGGTAGGATGGCGGAATGGAGGTCAACAGGTCTTCTCAATTGTGTGCATGCTTCCAGTCACGTTCCTAAGGAATCTTAGCCCATTCCTCATTGGGAAAAGGCCTCAGCTTCTGTAATATTCCCAGGTTTGAATGCTGCAACTACCTTCTTCAAATCCTGAAAAGAGATTTTCTATCGGATTAAAGCCAGACAACTTCCTCTGAGGCCCATCATGACTGTCCAGCGACGACCAAGCCTCGACTTCCTCGCAGATGGCGAGAGCTTTTCTCCTCTGATTTTCTGATGCTTGATAGAATCCTTCTTATGCTCCACATGCCGGTTTCCATTGGCTAAGGACGCAAAGCAGCTCCATAGAACCTCCAAGCCGTCGGCACGTCTTACTGTAGGTAGGGTGTGATACGTGCTTCTTTATTCCTCCACCAGAAAAGTTACGTTTTCACTTCATCTCTCCACTGAAGAGCATTGCTAAACATCAGCGGCTTATCTAGAACGTTTTTAGAGTACTAGAAGCAACTTTTCTTTCAACTTGGAGTTCATGCATGGACCTTCCAACTATACAATCTGTATCTGTAGATAGGCAGGGTCAAAGCAGAACATGTGACTGTCATCATCGGTTCTCGTAACTGTTATAAAACAACAGTGTGCAGGAAGTTCAGGTAAAAGTCAGGAAGAACATGAGGATCCATGTGAAAGTGAAATTGCCTCCCCTATTGGACATTAATATTGCTACAAACATTTGTCCCTCACAACCCGTGAGGTTATCCACACTCGAGTCCTCCTCCTCATCCTCGGATTCCCTCATGCACACCCACTGAGGAATGATTTCAAATGGAAAAATTAATGGGAGAAAAATAGCCTGAGGCCTTGTTCTCTTCCACACACACGCACGCACACACACACACACACACACGATAGGTGGTCTACAGGGGCGCATGGAGGGGGTGTAAAATTTAGATCCATTGCTGTTCCATTGTAACACAGACTCACACCAGGGACTCCCACACACACCTTTTTTTTTTGTTTACACCTTAGAGGGCTTAACTTTCAAATATTAGCACAGGTTGTCAAATAATAAATAAATAAAAGAATAAGGAAGCAATGATTAGCAATACTCCAGATAGTCGTATCAGTGCGCTTCATATTCATCTCCACTACCAGGAGAATATTTCTGCAGGAACAGCGAGTTACTTCACTACTACCCCCCCCCCCCTTCCCCCACACACACACACACACACACACACATTGCATTTAATTGATGCATTATACTGTTGAAGAGTAAAGATAACTAGTGCGTATCCTGCGAATGATGCTCCTCGGAGTCAGGTTTAAGAGCTTCACCAAAATAGATGCGCCCACACAAGGTGTGTAACTTTCACTTCAGCCGATGCAGGGCCAAGTTGGTTGCAGGCATAATTAAATCAAAGTTAAGCCGTCTCGCTCTTGGGCGAGCAACATTAGGAGAGAGCGTGTGTGTGTGTGTGTGGATGAGGTAGGGGGTCGGTTGTTGAGAATTTAAAAGCGGAAGAGCATTTGGTAAGTATTGATCCCAGGGATGCCCACTGGCACCTTGTGTTCAAACATTTGAGGACCGGTCTGCCTGAGCTGCAGTGCTCGGGTGGCAGGATTCCCGCTCTTCCTGTTTCTCCTGACTTTGAGGAATTTCACAGTGAACAAACTCCCAGCGCTCCTCTGACATCCCCCCCCCCTTTCAAAGCTTTTGAGGAGCTCCTATCACTTGTCACCCTTCCTGTGCATCACACAACATGTTTGTACTGCACATCACCGATAGCCTCTCTCTTTATGCAAACACAACAAACGTGATTTGGGTTTGCGTCCCAAAATGAAAGGGATGCTGTGTAAAAAGGAAAACCCTGGACCTACCAGTCAGCATTAATGCGTGTTTATAGATGCTCACACTGGTAGCGATCTGGATTGCTTCACATCAAGGAGGTCACAGGTTCGAATCTGACGTGCAGCCTTTCTGTGAGGAGTTTGCATGTTCTCCCCGTGTGTGTGTGGGTTCTCTCCGGGTTCTCCGACTTCCTCCCACGACCAAGAACATGCAAATGTCATTGCATTTTGTGTTGGTAGCTCAACTTCTATGTGTTAGTATTTTAGATGTTCTTCCACTGCAAGCACGAGGAGATGGAACACAGTCAATGACAAATGCATGACTTGAACGTACACCCTCTTCCTCTCATCCAGCTAGAATATGCTTTGTGATGTTTTTGAAATGTCCTTAACAAGGAAGAAATCCATTTCTTTATGCACGTCTGCCAACCAATTAGCCAACAGACTGCAACCAAAAACGAGTGAGAGCGACAGAGATGTTTCTCGAGGTCGGGTCCTGATGGATGCCACATTTCAAAAGGCTTACATTAGGTGAAAGCAAAAGGTTTACAACACACTGGGAAAAACAAAAGACTGGTGGGAGGGTGTCTGGGGTAGGATGATGGTGCGACACACTTCTAAAACGTCTCAGTGTGCTTGTGGGCACATGTAGCATTAATTGCTGCCTCCACAGAGCCTCCAGACTGAACACACACACACACACACACACACACCATCGCTCGCATCAAAGAAACCACAGCCTGAACTTTATGAAATTTTTATTCACTGTTTTCACTTCTTTTCCTCTCTTCCTTTTCCTATTCCCCACCTTGCCCCCCCCTCATTTTATTTTAGCTCTGCCACCAAACAGACAAGAAAGACTTCTCCCTGCCATGTTTTTTTTTTTTTCCAGTTCCACTTCCTTCCTGCCCAGAAGCGCTCAAGTATCTCGTTAGTTCTCTCACAGCTAGCGTCTCTCCTCGATCCGCCAGGAGCAAAAACCTGATTGAGGGGTGGAGGGAATAAAGGGGATGCACAATAAATTAAGAAGTTCTCCGTTAGGCGAGGTGAGAAAGTGTAATATCATTTAGAACACCACAAAGGACAGAATGAAGATGATACGGTTCCTTTCCCTGTGGACGGTGCACATCGAAGGGTCTGGATTTCATCATAAACTTAGACAAACATGAAAAAAACATTGCTATTATAACATTGTTCTAAAATCCAATCAGTCTCGTCAGATCTATACCTTTGCACACATTTTTGTACCTAACCTGATCATAACTGAACAAATCCTGACTTTTGATTGACGCCCCCGACACATTACTTTCCTTTTAATTGCTCTCTGTTTTACACACACACACACACACACACTCACCATGGTGATCCATCAGATGAGTAAATGTTGTTCCTTCCCCCCCCCAACACATCTCACACACATGTATAAATCACTACGCCTCATTTCCTGGGCAAAAGGTTTAAATAATTAAAGAGCTTTAATTTATCAGGATTTAGCACCAGCTAACAGTCGGTCTGACCAAAGAAAAAAATAATGCGATATGTAGAAAAAGAATTGATCATTATACTTAAGAGCTTTATACAAATACATTTTTTTAGAGTGTTAAATGAAGAACTAGGGCTAAGTGGCACCAAAGGCTACAAATGTATAATTTACCCATCGGTAGAGGACAAATGCAACCTAACTGTGAAGGTTTGCATTACAATGTTTGACTTGTGACAATCATCCAGCGAAAAACAACGATGTAACAATAACATTTTGAAACATCCAGAAAAAAAAAAGAAGGAAAGAAAAGTCAAGCAAGTAAACCGCATGCTTGTTACGCCACATGCTATCAAATTTAAAAGCATACGAACAATAATTATGTCGATTTATTTGTTTTCTGAACTGTTGGCAGTGATGGAAGGAATTGTGAAAGCCTGAGAAACAAACAGAGTTTCTGAGATGAAGCATCAAGGACACGATTTATGAAGTTCACCACATTAAGTCAGGTCACCTCATCAGCCATCTAAGAGCAAAGTTGTGGGTTTTCTGCTAGAAATAGAACAAATAACCTCACAAAAACAGGGGTTTCTAATCACTGGCATTTTTGTATGCTGCATTTGAACACAATCCAGTTAAAAAGCTTAGCTTGAGTAAAGCAGATTTATAGAATGAAATCTGTGTTGAATTACGTCTTGCGATGGAGCCAGGAGGCTTGTGGGGGGCAGCTGCTCTCGTGTGTGAGGGCGGTGGAACTCTACTGCCCCCCTATGGCCATAAACATGCAATTAAATTCTCAGCAAAAATGTAAATCACAGAAGAGACCGATCTATGACACGCTGACCAGCTCCTCCTCGCCTCCCTCGGTTCACCAGGTGAACTATTAGCCCTATGAGTTTTGGAAGTCAGAAACGAGATCTACCAGCAGGCACAAAGACATAAGGGATAAACATTACAATAAAGTAAACAGCCCTATCTGGCTTTGTTTGCCCCTCATATTATTTATTTAGAGTAGATCTCTCTACATAGAATGAACACACATACACGCCTCATCCAGAAACAAACACGTAAAGAGACAAGAGCTCCCAGCATCTGATAAACCAAAAAGTATTAAAAAGAAAATTATTACCTCAACCCTTCTGAGAGAAAACATGCAAAATTCCCCTTGAATGTACTTTTATATACTGTTAACATGAGTTGAAGTCTTCACAGCGTGAAGTTTGTTATCTGCCGACAATAGTTAGCCACCTAGTGGTCAACCCCTCTTATAACATCAAGTATAATTAAATTACAACTTTGGATGTTCTTCGCTAAATGACGCTATGTCCTCGATGAACAGATCCCTTTAACATAGTTTAATAGATATTCAACAAACTATCAAGTCTACAGACTCAACTGGGGGTGGAGGATAAGAGTTTCACACCAAAAACACAGTATCGCTCTAAATCTGAGTACAACATGCTTTTTTTTCAAACCATATTGTGTGACTTATTGTTCCAATATTAAACCTACAGATCGATAGCAACAAGATTCAGTCCACGAGAAAGGGACTACTTTTAGTGACACAGTACCACCCCTCCTCACGTCAGATGGTACAGTGTGTTTGGTCTTCCCGAGACTTCACATCGCTGGATTCCTTGCCTAGCGGATTTCTCACACTTCAGTTGTCCAAAAGGGAACGCTGTAGAGCCTCCTGGATCATTGTGTGCTCATCTGTGGAGTAATCCTGCAAATGCATGTGTGTAAAGAGAGAGAGAGAGAGAGAGAGAAACGGGTCCAGTAAGTTAACGTAGAAAACAGGCATCTTCAGATAATGTTTCGAGCCTAAACTTACAACAAACGTATCGTAGGAGAATGTGTGTCTGATTTTCAGGTGCTGGAAAAAGTCAGCACTCCTGTAATTGGGGTCCCCCCAAGGCATTGAGACGCAGATGGGGCACACCTGGACAGAAACAGAGTCAAAAATAATAAAACATCCATCAACAACTTAACTGTAGCTCGATCTGGACGATGAGCAGGAGCTTGTGGTGAATTTCCTACCACTTGGCGTGCATCTCGAGCATGATGAGAGGTGCAATGTTCAATCAGGCTGTCCTGGTCGAGGTTCTGGCAGTTGCAGTATGGGCAGGTGAAGGTGTAGCGATTTGGCACTGGACTGTGGGAAAGAAACACAAATACTGAGGTTGTCATGGGGATGGGGGGAGGGGGAGCCTATACATGCTGACTTTGGAATATATGCTGGAAAAGTTTCAAGTTCATCACAGGGCCACAAAAAAAAAAAAAGAAATCACTCACAATCACACTTATGGTCAATTTAGAGTCACCTTGATCACGTTAGTGGTCAGGATCAGCACTGGACAGCTGCATAGGCAATACATGGAGCTGTCCAGTGCTGATCCAGAAAGTGACGTCTTTCCCGCGGCATTGACTCGGGGAATGTTCTTTATCTTGTCCACTTCGGTTGTTTTTTTTGGTTTGTGCATGTCCATGACAAGACAAGGTGGTGGTTTTTTGGTTTTGCTTTGATTTTGTATCGATTATCTTTGTTCCTGCGTGATAACTTTTCCACATTATTAGATGTGTTAATTTATTCCCATCACAAACTTTGGCTCATACTTTTTATCTCTAACGATTTTAAAGTTACAACCTTTTAAAGTGATATCAAAACTGAATATATTATTGTCATTACTGTGGCGGCTAAAGAGTTAGATAAATAAATAGTTATTTAACAGCATGTTAAGGAGGTTAAGGATCAGAACTGTCTTCGCGACCTTGACTTTCAACTCACAACTACATTTTCTCTACAGAGTGAACAAAGACCTGATGATGGCAGGCTGAGTCTGGGCGGTGGTCCTCACGCCTTCTTCAATGTACTCCTGAAATTTTGAACAGGCAGCTGTGTGGATCCTCATCTGAGAAAGGCCAACCTGAATAGTGGGGACTTGTTAATATTAGCATTTTGAACTCTTCTACGGTGATCACATTGTATGCGAGTCATCTCCTCGGCCCTGGTGGTTGTGATCCACATGCTGCTCACAAGTCATTTGGATATTCATGCCAGACTTGCACTCAGGAGACTCACCTGAACTCCACACCCCTTGCAAGATGCTACAGATGTCAGGATGAGGGCCTCAAGGTCAGCAGCCTTAGTCCAGTGGCCAAGTCCAGCCCGGCATACAGCACAAACAGGCTTCTGCGGACGCAAACACTCCTGCAAGCAACTGTGGCAGAACCTGACAAGAAATATAATGTCAGCGTATGAGAAACAAGACAATGACGCGTGTTAGTTTTAATTTCAAGGACAAAAAAATAGAGCCTGTGCTATTTATAGGCTAGCATTAAAAAAAAAAAAAACAACAACGTGTTTTTATTCACAAGAAGAGAAACTCTCTGGCCCGAAAAATCAATGAAAAATTCCTGCATATACAGGGAGTCGGGAGTTGTAGTCTTTTTAAATGACTCCACGGCGCTAGACAATACCTACCCAAACTACAACTCCCAGTAGAGGCCTCCGTTTTCATGTAAACAAAACTGAAACTGATTTCACAAGCTGGTAACGCTCCTGCCACATATTCATTTATAGAAAAAAGAAAAACCAAAAGGCCTTAACAAGTGCAGACACATGCAAGTGGTTTGTTTTACAAGCAAGCGTTCCTCCGACATGTTTGTCTTCGTACAAATGACTTGCTACCGACAGACACGGTTGAGGAAATGACGACGAAAAAAAAGAAATACAACTCACGTATGGCCGCATTGTGTAGTTACGGGGCTCTCGAAAATTTCGAGACAGACTGGACAGACGAATTCTGACACGTCGCTGCTCCCCGCGGAGACGTGTTTCTGGTGCTGTGTAGAGTTACATCCTCCGAGCATCGCCATTTCTTTTCTTTACCGTGCTAGTTCTCCCCCAACCCGCTTCTGCAAGACGTCACCAGGTCTGCGTTTAATGGCGAAGAAGCGTCGTTCCTTTTTTTTTTTTTTTTTTTTTTTTTTTTTTACAGCCTGTCGAATGAACGGGGCGTTCCGCCGCTGTGTTAAGAGACAGAACGAGCCATCTCCATAAGTAACTCGGTGCGAGGGCAAAAAATGGCGTATGCCTAGTGGACTATTTACAAGTATCTGTCATTGTAGTTGGGCTCATGGGGCACGTAGTTCCGGTCCTCTGGTACGTCAAACATGTAGTTCCGGTCCTGCGGTACGACAGACATGTAGTTCCGGTCCTGCGGTACGACGGAAATGTTGTTCCGGCGCTGCGGTACGACCGATATGTAGTTCCGGCACGATGATACGACAGAGCGCTGGAGTAGATTTCAAATGTGGTTCGGCGATGCGCTGGCGACGCGTCCGGGGTGTTCCCTGCCCGGACTCCTTTCAAACGGCACGTGGGTCCCAGATGTTGATGAGCTGTCAGAAATACGCGCATGCGTGTTGAAAATATGGGCGTTTCCAACAACTGAGGAGGAGGCGTAGCTAGCTAGCTAGCCAATGCTAGCACTTGTTAAAGGTAAGATATGCAGGTGGCGGTGTTCTTTGGTTAGGAAGCTATATTACTTTTTGACCGAAGGTGAACTTAGTTTGGCTGTCTAAAAGTATGTCAACAATGGCAGGATATATTACGATAAATTATTTTATTATCGACCAAATATTCATATGTAGTGTTTGGACCGCCCTAGCGAGCTACAGCATTGTTAGCTAGTTAGCGCAGCTGCGCTGAAATGGGCGTTCACTGGTTAGCTTTTTCCTCGGTTGGGGTTACGCCAGTGACAGTATCGGGTTTTTTCTGGCTTCACATTCACGAGGAACGACCCTACGTACTGTCTTTAAAGCCTCTTTCTCTCTTATTGTGAACCGACTGATTCAGTTGCGGTTGATGCGCAATAATAACGCATTGTGATGTGAGCTACGTGTCTCCACGCTAGCTTGCTAAACGGATGTTTGAGGTGATGGATACAATTTTTGGCAGCGCGACTCAACGATGAGTTGGATCCCTTATCTGCGGCAGTAACATATTTCAGATCCATTTACTGTATGTCTAATGATCTGACTGAAATCAGCGCAGGCTGCTCTGATCTACATGCAGGCTCCTCTGATCTGCATGCGGGCTCCTCTGATCTGCATGCGGGCTGCTCTGATCTGCATGCGGGCTCCTCTGATCTGCATGCGGGCTGCTCTGATCTGCATGCAGGCTGCTCTGATCTGCATGCAGGCTCCTCTGATCTGCATGCGGGCTGCTCTGATCTGCATGCGGGCTGCTCTGATCTGCATGCGGGCTGCTCTGATCTGCATGCGGGCTGCTCTGATCTGCATGCGGGCTGCTCTGATCTGCATGCGGGCTGCTCTGATCTGCATGCAGGCTCCTCTGATCTGCATGCAGGCTGCTCTGATCTACATGCAGGCTGCTCTGATCTGCATGCAGGCTGCTCTGATCTACATGCAGGCTGCTCTGATCTGCATGCAGGCTGCTCTGATCTGCATGCAGGCTCCTCTGATCTGCATGCGGGCTGCTCTGATCTGCATGCGGGCTGCTCTGATCTGCATGCGGGCTGCTCTGATCTGCATGCGGGCTGCTCTGATCTACATGCAGGCTGCTCTGATCTGCATGCGGGCTGCTCTGATCTGCATGCGGGCTGCTCTGATCTGCATGCGGGCTGCTCTGATCTACATGCAGGCTGCTCTGATCTGCATGCGGGCTGCTCTGATCTGCATGCGGGCTGCTCTGATCTGCATGCGGGCTCCTCTGATCTGCATGCGGGCTGCTCTGATCTGCATGCGGGCTGCTCTGATCTGCATGCGGGCTGCTCTGATCTACATGCAGGCTGCTCTGATCTGCATGCGGGCTGCTCTGATCTGCATGCGGGCTGCTCTGATCTGCATGCGGGCTGCTCTGATCTGCATGCGGGCTGCTCTGATCTGCATGCAGGCTCCTCTGATCTGCATGCAGGCTGCTCTGATCTACATGCAGGCTGCTCTGATCTGCATGCAGGCTGCTCTGATCTACATGCAGGCTGCTCTGATCTGCATGCAGGCTGCTCTGAGCTGCATGCGGGCTGCTCTGATCTGCATGCATGCTGTGCCGCTGGCTAACATATTCACTTGCGCAGGACGATTTTGGCAAATGGTCATTATGGTACAATTGAATCCCCGCTCAGACCAAAGTGTAAAAATAGTCCTCTCTTATGATAAACATAGCATTAAAATGCTCTTAATAATCATTACCAATGCATTTTCTGTAGCACTGAATCAGAAACCCGCCCCGATTGTTTATTTAATACATTCCATTTTACATATATATATTTTTATTTTTCTGTCGTTACAGCGAGGACAAGGCTGAGGAGAACTGCAGTACCACGATTCTCTCCAAGACGAGTGACCTTGAACCCTGCGCTTGTCGAAACAGAAGAAATGGAATAGATATGAATCTGCAATAACAGAGAAGCTCACCCTGACCTCGCTTTGCATGACGCGGCCTGCGTACCTCCAAATACGTCCGGCTTCATCTACTAGAGACGTCTGGGAGGAGGCGTCCACGTCGACTCTGTCCGAAGCCATGCCAACGGAAACCCCGGACAACAGCATTCCTCGTCTAAAGGATGTGTTGCCGAGTAGAAACATAGTCTCATTCCTCTTCCGCCTCTCCGGAGTGTTATTAACGTCGAGTGTGTGGCAGTAAGTGATGTCGCCCCAAAATGGCATCCTGATGCCGGATATGCTCAAAGAGGTGAGGCTCTTTCAGAGAAGCGTAGCAGCTGACTGCCGTTTATAATGGATGCCAAGCTAAAAGAGGACCTGTTCCGGCGGTATGTGACGGCGCTGGAGAAACGTCTGGAGGGGGAAAACGCGTCGATCGATAAAGCACCGGAGGGGGACAAAGGGAGACGCAGAAACAGCGAGGCTTTACTCTCCACGGCGACGGCCCTGCTCGGAGCCTATCAGCCGGACCCGGGCCAGCGCTTCCGGATGGTCCGCTTCTACGAAGTGGTGGATAATTCACTCCACTGCCAGAGAGGAGGCAACCTCAAGAGCCTGGAGAGAGCCTTCCACACACTGGAAAGCATCTGCACCAACCTCCTGCTGTTCCCCTGGAAGAAGGAGTTCAGATGTATAAAGGTGAGCTGAGTTATTCTCACGGCCTAAAGCAAATGTTCGGTTGCCTTTAAGATGTTGATGTATCGTTTTCGTGTCCATGCCATTTTATTTATTTTGTGCCATTGCAACAACAAGCATGTTAAGGTTACTTTATCCATCTGTAGATAACAGGATATGGTCTGTCTACGCTCAAAAAGCAGAGAATTCACCTTTTGAAAGACCCCGGAGCGTTTTGTGGCTGCTTTCTTTTATTAGCGTGGTTTTTTTCTGACCTATAAGCCGGTGGCGGCGTTACGTCATCATGAGCATAACCATGAAGGGGAATAAATCAGTGTTTGTGTTTCTGCTCACTGCATTGTATTTGACACTAATGAAGATGAACCCGTTTTTCTTTTAGACCTTCACTGGACCGTATGTGTACCACCTGCAGGCCGCCATTTCTGACGCCGAGCTGCGATCTCTACTGCGCGCCATCGGCTACGCCTGCGACCACGACTCGCAGTTCCGTCTGCAGGAGCACCCGGGCGGCGCCAATCACCTCCGACAGATGGCGTTCGAGCTCTTCCTCGCCCAGGCGGAGTGCCGTCTCCTGGGAGAGGTGGTCTCTCTGGCCCGCGGGTCGGCTTCAGAGCTCGAGGCCCTGGACCTCCGCCGAGGTTGCCGGGACGACGCGGCCGGCTGCGCCGAGGCGCTGCGCAGACGCGACAGCCTCGGGGCAGATATGGCTCGGCTCTCCGTGCGGCCGCTGGATATAGAGCGGCCGCACGCCCACCACCTGAGGCGAGGCAGCCGGCCCTCGAAGTCCGTGGATGTTACGGACGGCGCCGGTCACTGGCACGCGGCGGCGAGCAAGCCCGTGCTGAAGGCCTCGCTGAGTCTCAGGAAGGAGCCTCTGTTCGTCGACGCGGAGGAGGACATGAAAGACGAGATCATCCGGCCCAGCACCTCGGCGTCGCTCCTGTCGGTGGCAGCGCCGCCGTCCTACAGCCCGGTCGCCGATTTCTTTCCCATCCAGTCGCCTCCCCCGGCGGACGCGTACACGTCCTACCACTTGTCCTCCTTGGATGAGATTGACTTGTACACGGAGCGGGGCGGAGTCGGGATCGGAGGGAGGCAGACCCCCTCCCGACCGCCGTCCAGGGAGCCACGGGAGGTGAGGGACGGGTGGCTGCTGAAGAGCCACGGCGGCGTGAAGTGTCAGGGCTGCGGACTGGGCTGCACCTCGATGGCGTCCTGCCAGCGGTGCGACGTGGTCCTGTGTCCCGCCTGCCACGACGTGGACCCCTCCCCTTGCTGCGGCCTCCAGGACTTCCACCCGAAATCCCCACGACTTGACGGATACATTCCCGTCAAGGAGAAGCTCTCCGTCTACTCCAATGCTCACTCCCATCTCCATCCGCACCCTCTCACTCTCACCCATTCACACTCGCACCCCCACCCTCAGCCCCAGATGGGAGAGAAGCCCCTCCTGTCTGCCAAGCTATACCCAAGCAAGTCCGTCGCCTTGACAACGCCGAAGGGAGGCGGCGGCAGCAGCAGCGGCGAGCGGATGAGCCTGGGTGGATCGCGGTGCGGGTTTTGCAACAAGCCGGGCGCCTCTCACACCTGCGTGAACTGCTCCAAGGTGTCGTGTGACTCGTGCGTCGGCTTGTACGCGAAGGACGTTTGCACACGGAAGAATCCGCAGCACAGCTTCGTGCCAAACCATCAGCTCAACTTCAAATCCGGCACCATATCTCACCTCGTGTACCGATGAATCGAGCCAGACCAAATGGTGTTTCTTTCTCCCCAGCTACCCCCCCCCCCTCCCCCCCCCAGTGACCCGCTGTGTCGTCTTGCTTTAGCGCTGATCCCCTTTTTAAATGACTCGTTCGGGATCTTCCCTTTTATCTGGTGGTCTTTCGGCTCTCTCTCTCTAACCCTCTTGGACTTTGTGCATTTCTCATATCGTATATCGTCTGCCCATCGTCTGCCCATCGTCTGCCCATCTCTACCTTGTACAGGTTCAGGCCTTTTTGTTTTTAATCCGCCTCTTCCTTTAAACTTGCTACCTGCTTCTGAGTAGTCGTGTGATGTTGTAGCGCTTCCCAAATCTCTCAAATAGTGTCCTCAAAAGGGAAACGGGAGGAAACGGATGAATTCCTTCTCATTTTGAGTGAATTCCATTCAGATTAAATTCTACCCTTTACCTAACTTCTCATTTAACTATTCCTCTAGTATATAAATATAAATATATATATATCCGTGTGTCTGTGAGAGTGAGTGAGCGAATAGACCTCAGAGCTTGCATTGTGATGAACAAGATCTTTTTAAACTTGGGGAAAAAAAACAGAGAATACATACACTGGAATTCACTAAATCAATAGTATATATATATATTTGTAATCTATTCTCTAGAACAATGTGAGACTGTTAAACGGGGCTTGAGATCTGGAATTGGGGATTTCTGTTTGGATGGAAACGTGTGAAAGTGGGCTGGAAGTTCCTGAGACGGTTATATCAGATGGCAGATATTTAAATGCTCCTTCGTCGTTTCTGCTTTTATGACTCATGTTGGCGTGAAACATCGACTACTCGTTAAAATGCCCTTTTTACGTGGTGACCGTTCCAAACCTCCCGTCCTCCTCCATTCCGTAAACCTCCGGTCCAGCGTGGTTCAGTGGCTCGCGGTCAGTCTCAGGTGGAATCACGAGTCTCGTGCACGAGTGGATCGCAGGTCTTTGACGCTTTTGATTGGTTTTCAGACAGTTTGAAAGCTTATGGTCTGACGTGGTTTCTGTCTACCTCAAATGGCATCGGCTTACACACTCCGTTCAACGTTCTGCGTCAGACTAGCGCGATGGTCTTCAGGATTGCACTGTTTAATCTTATTCTCCTCTAGTTTGTCACTCGTGTTCTAGCTGAGCGGAAAAGCTCTCACCTTACAGCCGATTCAATCGCTGTTAAAGTTCACAGACTTAGACTCGTCTCTCAAAAACTGTTTACACTTGTAAATTACGATTCGGTAATCCTGTCAGATTCGTGCTGGTTTAGTTTTAAGGTCTTGTTTTTTTTTTAACCTGTGATGAATCTATTTCTTTACCCAACTGACGGAACAGAGACATGATAAATTGCTGCTCAGCACTGGGCTGTCGGACTCGGGTCAGCTTCACACGGGCAGCATTGTTCACATGGTTACTGCACCATTCAGGACCGGGATCGATGCAATGTCCACCAATGAGCTGCCATTAAATTCAATTTTTTAAGTTGTCATGATGTTTCAAATGTTGTATCGTTTGACGTTTGTGAATCAAGCCTCTCTTTACTGTGGCGATCAATGAAGGCCTTTAACCGATAATTCACAAATAAGTAAACTGCTATTGTGTAAATCCAGTTAAAACAATTTTGGGGGGGTCCCTTGTTTTGGCAGCCATTGATTAGCTGTGATTGATGATGATGATGATGATTGCAGTATATAGCAGGTGGTGGTCATTAATTAAGGGCTAGTTTCAAATCTGAAGCAGATTGAGATTGGGTTATTCCGACGGGCTGTTTCGGTGAGATTAGCCTGAATGCTCCGTCAGGATTAACCTCCAAATGGCTTCCGCTCGTTCAACGTGTCATATCGATTTATATATTCATTTTCTGTTCATGATCATCATTTACATTATCTTGTGTTCCTATAAATTAACATGCCCCCCCCCCCCCAGCCCCCAGTCTATTTAGTCGAAGACACGGAGTCTGGGTTCCCCTCACTGGGTGATGCATAGTAATGAACTCTTGTTTAAATTGAGTCTGTAATCTGTTTGTCCTAACAGATATTATTATTATGTTTAGTGGGCGGATCTGATTTTTAAACTCCTCCAATAGAAGGAAGGGACATTCTGATTCCGTTTGGATGCAGCTTAAGGGGCATTCAAGACGTCTTCTGTCAACATTAGCTCTCATGCGTATCACAAAAGTTGGGTGAGCCTAGGGTTGATGTGCAATTTGTTTTCATTTCACGAATCCTGCCTATTTCTCATAGAAATGTTTTAATTGCATAATAACAGTGTTCATCACAAATCCCACCAGCAGCGAAAGAAACTTTCAGATGTGACTGAGCCACCAATTTGCCAAATGAAGAACAAATATGTTATTGGAGCAGAAAACAAAATCCTTTTTGCCCTGATGTACAGTTAATGTAACATAAAGCTGTGATTTTTGTTGTGTTTGTAGATATTTGGCATATTTAAGATGCTCAGAAACTCATCAGAGGGGCATCGCACCTTGCACACCGTGGGTTGTGGATCTGACGGATCGTTTGTGTAAGTCACTACGAAGGGCTAAACAGTCTCCGGGACTGCTGTTGTAATCTTTGAGTGAGCAACTGGCTTGTCTGATGTGGCGCTTACCCAACATTCATCAGTGGGTATTAATGCTGTGGGAAAAAAAGAGCTATTTTATTTTGTTTGTCATGGAATACATTGAGCCATTTTGAACGTGATTGGTTTAACCCAGACGCGCTCCAGTCCATGTGGAAGGTTATACTCCCTTTACCTCTTTGCGTTCTTTCTGATGTTAACAGTTATGGTGTCGTTAGGCAGCCCCCGTTTCCCTCGCCCTCTCTAGCATGCTGGCCCAAATCCATACCCCCCCCCCCCCCCCCCCCCTTATACTTTGGCACTGAGGATCATTGCACAATATCTGTGTGAGGGAGTATGGACCTCATGAACAAGATGTGGGGAAATATGTGAAGGGAAAATATACAAATTGTTAATTGTTGAGAGAATATATAAATATATTGAAATGTAAATGAAATTTTATAAAATAATTAAAAGAATAAAATTGTGAAAAAGGTTGTCTCTGCGTTGAGTGTTTGGGTAACGGAAGCGGCTGCGTTCAGTACTGACACTCCAGCATGCTGCCTTTCTATGTGACCAGCAGATGGAGATAAACACTCACAAATAGACCGGGGCTTCATAGACTACTGGAGTAGTAGTATATATACTGAAGTAAGTATATTCAGAAGATCTTCCACAGAGGGGGGGGGGGGGGGTGCTGCAAAAAGGACAATCCCTCCAGGGATCAATAAGCAGATACACAGTACAGAAAACTAAAGGAAATGACATATAAACGACTTGTGACTATAATCCACGAACAAATTTTAAAAAGGACAAACTGTGAAGTAATAAAGGAAAACCTCTATGAATTACGTAGCATGTATGTTCGCTAAATTGTTATAGGTAATGCATGTGTGTGTTTAGTTCACGGGGACCTCCAGTGGAAAGTGGAAATTAAGTTAGGAGAGAAAAAGCCTAAACAAACGACAAACAGAAGTGTAATTGTAATATTGTAAATGATCGTGATAATGATGATATAAGGCAAATAGAGAAAAGAGATGTATTCTTTAATTTTGCAGCATCCATAGAGCCTGTATAAAAGCCATCATCCTACAAACAGGAAATAATTTCAGACATAAATAACAAAAATACATAATTGACAAGACATTCCCAGACACCCTCACATTCATTGGTGCTCATTAGAAATTCATAGTAAAAATATCACAGAAGCAACATTTAAGGTTGACCTTAATTCACAATATTCTGGCAAAAGAATGCAAATAAGTACTGAATCTAATTTAGTGAAACCAAACAGGATTATTTTAAATTTTCTTTTGGCTTTAAAAGTTCTGAAAACAATCAATTTTACCCAATAATTTATATTAACATTTGGCCTTGTGTATTTCATATTTCTTCCAATATATATATATACAGTATACACACATATACATATCTACATGTATAAATACATAAACTTGTGTGTTTTATATATATATATATCATTAATTCATACAAATGTGCAGACCCAGAGGTGATTTAATAAAGTTCAGCAGGAGGCTCCTCTAAGCTGTCATCAGTGGAAAAATATTTCACAGTAGAAATGTGAAACACAGCACAATGTATCTCCCAGTGAACAAAACAATGTTCATTTATATGTAGGCATCCAGTGCCACAGGGCTAAATACTGAGTTTTAGTTCTCAGATTAACCTTTGACCAAACTAGAGCCATGCTGCAATAAGTCAAGAGAAAAAAGTGGAAGGACGAGTTAGCATGAGGCTAGTATTGCTTTACCTCGAAGAATTCCCTCTCAACTTCCCTTCAGACATACAAAAGCAAGAAGGAACTAGATAGGCGCTCGGGCCTAATAACAGATCATTTTCTAAGTAGCACGAGCGTTTTTCACAGACTACTTTCTCCATCCAGTGCTGCCATTTTCAAACCCGGGTCTCCCGGAACTTCTTGAACTGACACATTCGACCGCATAGTCCACCACAATGTGATTCAGATGCCTCTGCCTGAAGTTGGAAACAGGCAAACACTGAAAAAGAGTGCCCGCCTTCATGCGATCACACACGCCGTACGTACGCATGCACGCACACACACACACACACATTCCTTCCACCCAGGAGAATCAATGTCCAGTCTTTGCTTTTATAATGCTTTCAGTTCACAGCAGTTCTGTTTCTTCCTCGTCATTCTCAGAGCCAGAAGGCCCCTGGCGAACTTCTTCGTACCACTTGTTGGTCAGGGTCTTCATTTGAATTCGGCCATGTAATAGGTCCTGAAAGCACACATCTACACATCAGCACGTGCAATAATAAATAGAAGTGCATTTAAAGCTGCATGGAGGTGGAGAAACTTGAAATGTCCTCCCTAATTACGCTGCCCTTTGTACAATCTTTACAAACTGTTAATCATAAAGGGATGTATGTGACATGATTACTGTGCACCCACACAACCTCCATGGGATTGGACATTTTACATTTGAACCTGGGGTCATATGCGTTTGTCTCCGTTTCTTACCTCTTGGGTGAGCCTGCGAGTGAAGAAGGGGTTAAGGTATTTAGCATCAAGCCACATGAAGCCCTTTAGATCCCGTCTCTGGTAGATCTGAGCCTCGTACTCCTCCTCTGTCAGTTCCGATAAGTGCTCTGCCTCAATGGTATTACCCTGGAGAGGAAAGGAGAAGAACAAGAGGGGTCCTTCAGATAAATAGAAAGAAAGAAAAATGAAAGGGAAGGAGACCAAAAAAACGAAGCAGACTGAGGACAAGACGGTCAAGAGCAGAGGGAGCATCAAAGAGGGCAAAGCGGAAATAATGGGAGGACCGCTAGATGTGGTTGCTCTACTCTGAGGTATCCACACGAAGCTCTGGAAGACCTCGAACACTTTACAAATTCGTCACCAACAAAGAATCCTTTGATGTTTTCCCATTTGTAGTCTAGGCTGCAGTCAGATCACAACGCTTCGTCCTTTACCATCTTCTGCGTCTTGCTGAGATTGATGTCTTTCTTGTTCTTACGCCGCGACTGGCTCTCCTCAATGTCCATGATGCGAATGAGTGGCATGGTCCCGCCCCCCAGGAGGAGTATGGTAAACAGCACGATGACGATGGTGGTGGTGCCGATCAGCTGCCGCTTCTCAAAAGGCTCCAGGCCCAGATGGAGGCTCAGCGCGTAGGGGATAGCCCCTCGCAGACCTACCGGGGCAGAAACACACTGATGTAGCAAAGAATAGGTCTTTATTGTCTTTTCATCAAGCACAACAAAATAGCAAAGTCCTCCAAACCGTGCAAAGTACAAGAGTAAAGAAAAAAAAAAGTTAAAATAAGATAAAAGATAATAAAAAAGGAGAAAATACACATAATACTATACTAGAATAGAATAACTTGGGCTATAAGTTACACTATAAACTTTACTGACTACACAATAATAATGTATTATTATATTAATAGTATTGTGTAACAAAATAAACATATGTTATAATAATATTGGAGGTTTTTAAGACCCTAGGACTGAATCATCTCACCACTGAACCACATTATAAACATCATTTTGGGGGTGATCTTGTGGTCTCTGAAAAAGTTCAGCAGGAATGAGAGAGGGAAGATGTTCACCGCTCGGCCCAGAAGAACCAGGACCTACGAAAGCAACGTAAACAATGAATTCGGGGACATTTAAAAATAAGGTGGCATCAAAAAATCCTGAGCGCTTACTATGCACCAGATGACGAAGGATATTTCAAAGTTATGAGGGAAGCTGAAGATAGAGAGACCAAGGAAAGCAAACACACATGTCTCTGGAGGGGAAAAAAAAGAACAAATATTCTTTAGAACAAAATGTAAAATGAATACAACAAATGAATTGCGATTTGACTCACCACACATGAATGCCACTGTGCGTAGTGTCTGCTGCATGAGGATCTGGGTGACCGGAGACAAATTGTGATGGGTGTAGTGCGACATCACAATCCCAGCAAACAGGATGGACATTATACCTGTAGGGCCAGAGAAGCCAATGCATTAACAAAAACCCTACAAAGTCAAACGTTCATGTGACTGATCATGTGAGCACCTACCGGACAGTTTGATGCCCTCGGCCAGGCCGTAGGGAAGGTATGCAAAGATTATCATCATGCCAAACTCCAGCGACGGTGTTTTCCTCAGGTCAAAGTGTTTTAAAAACTAATTAACGTGTTAAGGAATTTAAATGATGTGTGTGTGTGTGTGTGTGTGTGTGCGTGCGCACAGAGGTAGATTTCTGAATTACTGTCACGCATAACAGATGAGGTGAGACAGGAAGCTCCTTGGAATATGATGTATGCAGATGACATTGTGATCTGCAGTGAGAGCAGGTAGAGGAGAATTTAGAGAAGTGGAGGTCTGCTCAAGAAAAGAGAGGAATGAAGGTGAGAAATAGTTAAACAGAGTTCATGTGTGTAAAGATCCCAGAGACGTAAAGAAGGGAGGACTTCAGGTACCTTTAGGGCCAACAGTGCAGGGATGGAGAGAATGTGGGAAGGAAGTGAAGAATCGTGTGCAGGCAGGCTGGAACGGGTGGAGGAAAGTATCAGGTGTGCTCTGTGACAGGAGAGTGTCAGAGAGGATGAAGGGAAAGGTCTACAAGACAGTGGTGAGGACAGACATGATGGAAGGCTTCTCTGAGGAAAAGACAGGAGGCGGAGCTAGAAGTGGAGGAGATGAAGATGCTGAGGTTCTCCTTGGGAGTGACCAGGTTGGATAAGATTAGAAATGAGGCAATAAGAGGGACAGTGAAGGTTAGACGTTTTGGAGATAAGGACAGAGACAAGACTTTGACGGTTTGGACATGTCCAGAGGAGAGACAGGGACTATATCGGTAGAAGGATGCTGAGGATGGAACTGCTAGAGAACAGGGCTAGAGGTCGACTCAGGAGAAGATACACGAACGTGGTGAGGGAGGACATGAGAGTGGCTGGTGTTGGGGAGGACGATGCAAAGGACAGGGTGAAGTGGAGAACGTTGATTTGCTGTGGCGACCCCTGACAGGACAAGCCGAAAGAAGAAAACAATATGTCTGGATACAACAGCTGAGATGAGTCCAGTGAGGGTTCCCAGGGCAGCAGAGCCGAAAAACATTGACAGGAAATAGCCCAATGCTTGCAAGAAGGTCTCCCAGCCTGTTACCATGGAGTTCTCCGAGCGGGAAAATCCCTCAGCTGTGCTGAAATAGAAAAAAATACAAAACAAAGCCTCAGAGGGTCTTGTAATACCTTTAATAGACACGAGAGGGCAGAAGATCTCCAATATGTGTGTGTATGTGTGAGCGTGTGTGTGTCGCAATGTGTTTATTTGTCGTTTGAAATGTATGCATACAGAGTGTGTAATTCTCTTTAAGTTTAAAATCCAGTTTGTCCGGTCGCATTGCGTCACCCCAATAATTAGAATTTAAAACAAACGTGAGCCAGACAAAGGATACTGATGCGGTAGAAACAGAGACGTCTGATTGTGAAATTTAAACCCTTCTTGTTATATCAATATTAAACCGAACAGGCAGCACAATGCAACTGCTAATCAGACTTTGTAATGCTTTTTAATGCACCCCTGAGTAAAGGCATTATCTGTGTGGCTGCAAACAAACAAACTGGCTTTCTGAGAAAGCCGGTCTGTGCAAACTGCCAGCCTGTTCGGCCTGTCTATTATTTATGCCTTCATTAACTCTCCAAGGTCATGCAGACACTTGACATCGCTTTGCACATTTAGATGGCTGTAAGCAGGAGAGATAAGACGGCATTAAAGTGAGCACAGCGAGAGCAAATGGGACGACGCGTATAAACAATTTCCGAACAATTTAAAGCATGGCTATTGGAAGAGCAACATTGTAGCCACACCCATCCATAAACTGATATATTTGTTTACCGTTGGCTAATTGTTGGGGTACCATCCGCAGATTTTCTGATTGTCATCTTCCTCAATATTAATTTGTACTATTTAGTAGAACTGTTGTATTTGTTATGACTGTTGTTTTATTGATTTTGTTGTTTTATGTTGTTGATGTAAAGATGGAGATTAGCCATTGGCTATAATCTTACATATTTACGTGTAAACGTTCATCAATATGTATTGTCCCTGTTTAAATAAACTCAAACTCAAACTCAATACCATCAACTCCTTTATTCTGCCCAACGTGTCTGTCGAGATTAGTCCAAGTATGACGAGTCTACTGATGCAGCTAAAGCTCGGAAAAACAGCAATAAATGGTCCCCAATACATTTCACAAGACTCGAAAAAATATTATCAATAATTCTGCTGTCGAGTGTAAAAAAAAGAAAAGAAAAAGGAAAAAGGGCACCCACCTTCATCAGATCGCCATTAAAAAAGTGATGAAGAGGATTTAGCAGACTTTCAGCCACATCTTCTACATGTGATGTGGTGATATTATCGTAGTTTGGTCACAAAATGTACGTCAGGCAATAAATTAGATCGCAGATTCTCCTGTTCTTCTTGCTTGCTGTCAGCGTGTAATTTCACGCCCGTCTAGACTCCAGTTTATAATGCTGTGTAAACCTTGAGGATCGTATAATTCCTCGTAAAGGCGTGCAATAAAATAATTATAAAACACTCTCTGCAAAGACTCTTACTTTGTAAGGACAATGGCGACGGCGTCGTTGAGGATGCTCTCACCAAAAACCAACATGTTGAGCACTGGGTCCACGTTGAGGGCGTTGAAGATGGCGATGGTGGCGACGGGGTCCACAGCCGATATCAGTGAGCCGAAAGCGAAGCTACAATAAGAAAGGAATTAATCAGTAATAAATGTTACGGTCAAACAAAGAAAAAGGGAACAAATACAGTAGTACCTCAGCTTACGAATGTCTCTACATCCGAAAGTTTCAGGTTACAAAGTATCTGAATGGGAAAATATTGCCTCTCGTTACGAAGGCGTTTCAGGATACGAAGTCAAAAAATAGCTGCTCGTAGCTGCTCTGCCATTGGCTATCGCCTAAAATCTGCCTGGCAACCCGTTGCGTATGCGTGTATCCCAGCATGCTATTCGTGTCCCCCTCGTGTCACCCGGAAAAAGTGTTGACAAGTCGGGCTATTGCTCATTATGATGACGTCTGCCTCGCACATTTCCGACGGATTGTCAAAAACCGGCAAAAGCAGACGTCATTGGATCAGTTTTTCAAGAAACGCGAGGCAGAAAACACCGCAAAGGACCAGTAAACAAAGAGGACAAAAAGTAACAGCTAACAGGTAGATTAATATTTAAAAAAAATATCATACTTTTGCGGGGCTTGGAACGGATTAGTGCATTTACATTCAAAATGCGTCTCTACTTACGAAGTTGTCACGTTACGAAGCTACTCCCAGAACGGATTAAATTCGTAAGTAGAGGTACCACTGTACGGTAATAAAGGGGCATAACTCGACCAAAACCATGTCCTTTGTGTATGTACAACGTTGAAAGGGATGCATCATGCACCTACTTCCTAGAACTTTATTTAAAAAAAAATCTAAACTAGGATGACCTTCTGTAGAGCGCAAACCTGAACAGTCCTACACTCGTCTGTTTAGCTTGCATGACCCATCTCACGTAGCTTAGCGCTCAGCTCAGCTCATTCTTGCAAAATATGGGGAAAAGTTCAACAAACAAATTGGAGAAATACTTCTGGATACTTCCCTAAATTTAACATATTCTTTGCTGGTCTATACTCCTTGTTTCTACAAATGTTTTGTGTCCAGTCGTTTAATAGTCCTGCTGACAAATCAAGAATTTTGATCAACTTAAATTGAAGATGTTCTTTTTGGTTTGTTTGGGAATCTTATTATTTTTTTTGGAGACTCATATCCTGAGGAAGGAAAACCTGCTTGAACATTTCTGACAACCCCAACATCCTGTAAAGCAGCAAACCGCCTAACTACATTTACATCCTACTACAAAACGCTCCGTTTAATTGAATTCACTCGGGTCTGAAATGATACAGCGATGCAAAAACTCTTAAATGCTACTTTGAGTGGGAAACTAACACTCACCTATCAGTCATGGTCATCTTATAGATCACATCAGCCTAAAAAAAAATAAAATCACACCAACACACAGACGACTTAGATGTGCAACAAACAAATGTCGTCATGTCGACAGTCAAAGGGCAAACAACATGGCGTGGTGGCAGCTGTTTGCTACACATGCTCTCTGCAAACACTTATGTACTGTTGTTGGTAGATATCATTAGAGCCCTCACCTGCCCGAGGAAATAGATACCTCCTCCAACTATGAAGGCGGAGATCGCTGTCCCGATCACGGCGAAGAGTGAAATGGAGCCAATGTTCTGGAAGAAGTTACCCTGAACACACAGCATACACAAACGTTAACGTTTCTAAGAAGCATGGGATGTTGGATTTTACACAGTTACATGACAGACACGGATTTAGTCGGCCTCGAAGTTAAGGAAGCAACAGGTTAACCTTCGGTGCCTAGTTAACCCCGTGTGAAATATCCAAACGCTGTTTCAAAAGAAATGGAACGAAGCTGATGAGCAATTTGTGCAGTTGTTAGTTAGCCTTTAACCTTTATGACGACAGTGCATGTAAGTGGTTGCTGTTTTACGTGTTGTATTTTTGTACCTTGTGTAAAGAATATCCAGATTCAAAGATGATGGGTGGCAGGAGCAAAAGGAAGAACATGTTGGGTCGGAATGTTTCTTCCTCCTTTCAGAAAACAAACGAAACCAGAGGGTTTACAACAAGAAAAGCATTTCTTAGTGAACTGTTACACATTCTGTCACATTGTGTCTTCTTAATTTAGCCTCACGTGGTCTTTTAAAATAATGCAGCAACAGTAAAGCAGATTAATGAGGAAGACGATTCCTTCTAAATCACATTTGCTTTTCAAAACCATACGGAGAATGCGTTTGGTAGATGAGACGACACAATAACAGAACACATTGCTTAAAGACTGCACATAAACTACCAAGATAGCAACTCCATTCTATTTACACATTAGTCTACTCTACGCAAACACGTTTGCTATTCCGACTAAAAGCTGATAAAATAGGTCAGGTGTGGCAGAGAGCCTCTAAAGAATGCTGGAGTAAAAGGTTACGCTCCTTTTTAGCTCGTCTAATTATGCATTCAAATTTCAGAAGGACTTGGCAAAACGCTTCGGGTTACGACTCTTTCTTGGCATTTAACCCTGCCATTTTAATATTTGATCATTCTGCCCTTCATAGCATGTGAAAGGTCAAGAATGAATAAAAACTCGTGGCAGAAGGAAATATCTGCAGCTTTTTATCTGCATGCACCGAAGTATCCACGTTGTAATCCCACATATGGAGTCGCCGACCAGCACAGACCTCATATATGCAGATTTCAATCCAGTGAGCAAATGTAGAATTTTGACACCTTTGAACATGTAAGGGTTTACATTGATTTATAATTTCCCAATACGATTTTTGATGTATTAAAAAAAGTTCCCCATGCAATGTTCCAAAATTCACAAATATATATATATATATATAAAAAAGAAAAGCAGTTAATATTGACATTTAAAAAGCTGAACTGCAAAAGTGTGTTATTAAAAGGTTGATTTTAACTTGAAAAAATGTGTGATTGATTTTCTGTTTATTCAGTGACTCCCGATTTGGGGTCGGAAACGTACTGATTTCAGACCTGAGAGACAAACCGTTGCTAACGTGTTCCTTCTTACGAATTACGCTATTGCTTCTTCAATCTGTGTCAGAGCACAGGGGAGAGTCGGCCAGATGAGACAAAGGGAACAGTAGCAGAAAGGTACAAAACAAAATAAAAAGAAAAGGTTTTTACTTGTTTGAATGCAGGGAGACGGATGGAGATTAAACTGTCAGTAGGAAACAGCAAAGATGGCAGCTTGTCAGTGAAAGGCGAGTTCAAAGCCAGCGACGACAGGATGGTGATGCCTGAGGGGGTTTCTATAACCTTCATTTGTGGTCATTCCCTGAGGCAAATGGGCCGTCTTTAGAAATGTGCTAGTTGGAGGGGATGACATCAAACTTAATTGTAGCTGCAAGCGTGAAGTTGCATCTAATTTATACCTGCCCAATGAGCGAGTGAGAGTGCAATAAAGACAGATGCATTCAACTGACAGCGATGACAACAGATGGACCTGTGAGTCAAAGCGCTGCATGCACAGTTTCAAGACTCGTCGTTGAAAAAGCCATGCTGACAGAATCACAGTTTAGCCATTGGCTGTGTTACTCATGGAGCAGTTTACGCTCTGGGGGGGGGGGGGCTCTCTCAACAACAAATAGGTCAGACATAATGGATCTGCATCAAAGCCTGGGTATTTTGAAGTTTTTAGTGCTCCAAAAAAACTTAAGCTGCACCATATTTATTGGAATGCAGAGCAAAATATTGAGATTTATTTTCTTTTATTGGTATTTAAGACAAATTTCCTGAGAATAAATAAATAGAAATAGCAATGTGCTGCCTCATTTGAAAAGAAACTAGCTTTAAAATGTCAGCGGGAACAGATAACCTTTGTTTTGTGCTTTTGAAATATTAGCAGCCATGATTAAACAGGAATTTATTTTTAAAATAACACAAAGAACACATTTTCAACAATTACTTCTCATTTTAAATGATGATGTAACTATATATACAAATCATCATATATAAACGATGGCAGATCAAACCAACACGCAGGCAGCGCACGCAAACGTGCACTGGAGGCTGACAATTTCCTGGAACCTGACCACAAACTGAAATACCGAAACCCGACCAAGACCGGTTTTTTTTTTTTTAACATTTCATCAGATCACTTGTTGGATTGTGCAGTGATCCAGGCCTAAATACAAGACCTTATACAAGTGTTTTCTTTCACATTTTGTGATCAAACCTCTTTTTGTTATACAATATTGAGAGTTCTAACTTTACATATAATGTTAATTGAAGACTTGACTTCTTTAATTTAACTATTCTGAATGTGTCACATTTGCTGCTCAAACTTGTTGATGTTTTTATGCTCACAAAACTTCATTTGATACACGTTGACTCTGCAGAAATGTTCATGTTGCTGGTTTGAGATAGTCTTTCCCCTCCCTCTTCTCTGGTGTCAGTTAAACCCGTCAAATGCTAATGGCTTGTCGTCTCGTGGTTCCTTCATGACACAAAAGTTTCCTGTTTTAACATTTCAACATACAGTACCGGTACCTTTGACAGTGAATGTTCTTATCTGCTAATTACAGATTACCTTGATGAGGTGTGCTGCACTGAAACCAGGTACTGCATTATAAAACCAAACATTTATTTCAGTATGTTAAATAATTTTAATAAGGTTTAATATTGTTAAAACAAGAACAAATACATATTGTGAAATTTTTTAATTAATTTAATATTGAGTGGGTTAGTACTGACAGCACGGTGGCACAGTGAACAGCAGCCATGCTTCACAGCAAGAAGGTCCTGGGTTCAAACCCACCTCTCCCCCCCCACCCCTACATCGGTTGGGGGAGAGGTGCAGAAAATCAATGAATGCGCTAGCAGCTAGCCCAATATAACATTCTGTGCGCTGTGGAAAAGCCCTGAGGTGTTATGAAGAAATAATTTCACAATTTTGCAACGTACTGGACTGAGTATGGACAACTGACTCTGTCAACTTGGAGTAAGATAAGCACAAATACATAGATAAAAGTCCAGAGATTCACAAGAAAGGCACCGAGGGGGGGGAAGGGGGCTCTGGTTACTATAGGGGATGACTCAGCAGCATCCCGGTGGACCCAGTCTGTAAACAATGGCCCTAGTGTGCAAGAAACATTGACACAACCTGTCCTATTTTCCTCCCATCCCCCCGCACCGAGCATGTCTGTCTCTACCTCTTGTTCATACGTTCTCTCAAACACTGGCAGAAAACAAGGAATGTTAATTAAAGGCTGTGAGAACCAGGAGCAAAAAAGAGAGAACTCAAGGACACAAAGGGAAAGATAGCAGGCCGAGAGTTGTGTGTGCCTCTGTGGACGAGATGGAGAGATGAGATGTGAGACTAGAAACTGTGTTCAGGAAATGAAGGGCTTATCAAAGAGGCTGTTATAGAAGAAGAGATGAAAAAACCACAGCAAAAAGGAAATAGATGGTTATTGGATTGGGTTTTGGTGGCCGTGGGAGATTCCAAATAATTTTTTCTTCATACTATTACATGGAAGCCTGTTTAAAAACTCTTATTTTTGTAATTATGCAGTGCCCCAGAAATGCTGACGTTTGTCTCTGGCTTATAAATTACAACAAATATATAGAATGCAGTGTGCAAAGTTCTTTAATTTATAGATTTGATGCCAATCTGTAAGAGGTTACGATACATAAGCTGCAATACTGAAATGAAATTTCCATGTGCAACATGCTGTTGCATTGCATATATGCTTGTAGTGTTTGCTTCATGCAGCATGAATTCTCCCAGAGTGAGGAACATGTATTGCTTCTTGTGAGGAAGCATGGAGCAGTGCAGCAGGGTGAGAATAAGGAATGGAACTATACCTTCCAATTGGCCAGGTCCTGAAATTCAATGATTTTAATAAAGCCTCCCATTAAAATTCCTGGAAAAAAAGGAAGGAGACAAGAAAAACAAAACAACCAGTCAAATGTTTGAACACTTGAATATATGACAATATGAAAACTTCAATAGAACTCGAGGACAGAATGAATGCAGACCAAAGGCATAGCTATTTGAGTGGTAAGACAATTGAGTGCCTGGCATACGTTCACCATAGATCAGGGATGATTTACATATAGATGGTTTAAAAGTAAGATCGATCGACCGGCTCTGAGAAAAAGACAGGAGGCGGAGCTAGAAGTGGCGGAGATGAAGATGCTGAGGTTCTCCATGGGACTGACCAGGTTGGATAGGATTAGAAATGAGACAATAAGAGGGACAGTGAAGGTTGGACGTTTTGGAGAAAAGGTCAGAGAGAGACCAGACTTCGATGGTTTGGACATGTCCAGAGGAGAGACAGGGACTATATCGGTAGAAGGATGCTGAGGGTGGAACTGCCAGGGAACAGGGCTAGAGGTCGACCTATAGGACGTAGTGATGGAGGACATGAGAGTGGCTGGTGTTGGGGAGGACAATGCAAAGGACAGGGTGAAGTGGAGATTTTTTGTGGCGACCCCTCAAGGGACAAGCCAAAAGTATAGTAGTAGTAGGCTATTTAAAGATCGGTGATCGGCCAGAAATTTCCAATCGGTGCACCCCTATTTAAAAGAGCTATTGTCTTTGTTTTGTCTTGCAGAAAGTCCCCTTGGGCCCTCAGCTCTCCTATTTCACCGGCCAACAGAAAACAACTTAAAAGGAGGAGGAAAGCCCAATTCCATGTAAAAGACTAAGGAAGAGGGTGAGAGATAAAGCACTGTGAAAGTCCCAGATTTAACGAGGCAGAGCGAACAAAATCAGGAAGGAGACATATGGCAGAGAACACGACAGAGAGGAAGTGATGCGAAAGGAAAAGTGGTCCTTCCTGATTTGTAAGCAACGTTATCACTCCTCAACAGAGTCCCCTGCTCAAAACACTGAAACCACTTCAGTCTCGTATGCAGCATGCAGGACATGCAGAACATGCCAGAGGAAACGTCCTTCAGGGTTGAGAGAGAAGTGTGTCAGTGAGTTTGAGTGAGTGTAACCGTATGAGCATGTACAGAGAACGGGAAACAGAAACACACAGCGACACCAGTGTAGCTTCTTGGGACCACTTTACAACAAAGAACATGATAAAGATCATGCGATCAGATTAGCCATTAGCCACTTAAAAGATATAGATGACTTCCATAAAACTGATTTTATTCTTGATGCCTTGTAGGTTTACTGTTCTGAATTCACTGCACCAAACAGGCATAGAGTTCAGAGTTCAGTAATGGGCTATTCTGATAAACTTCCCTGTAACTCTGAGCATTCCTTGTGCACTTAAACAGTTCTGGTCTTTAAGTAAAATAATTTAAAAAAAACATGGGGAAAAAAGTTACCTAAGTAGAACAAAAAGAGAAACTAGCGCCCCCTGAGGAAAGCACATTACGTAAGAACTCACCGAGAGACACGACAGCCACACTCTCTGGAAGAAAATGCAGCTTGAACTTGATAAGCAGGTGCACCAATATGATGCAAATACCTGGGGTGAATGGGAAGAGCAAAGACGGAATGATTCAGGACAAATACGAAAATGTCCAGATCATCTTGTCACACCAACTAAAATTTTCCAGAAAATAAGGCTCATGTTAAAGATTAAGATCATAATTCTGGATGTTTTGCTCATCATAACCTAATGTTTGAATGGATAGTTATTTTTAAAAATGACCTCTAATTTGGAGACAATTAGTCTCACTATTGCTGTGTTTTATGCCAATTAGGTAAAACAAATTGCTTGTCATAAAAATGACTACAAAGCAGCTGCTTAACATTTCTAATCATGTAATAAAAGATAACTGACCTCAGCCCCATGTTATAAGTCTGGACATATATATATATATATATATATATATACTAGCATAATTTCATTATAAAACACAAGGCAACAATGACATAAACACAGCAATCCGTGCATCTGCAGAAAATTAGATATTCATAACTCACAGTGTGTGCAACTCTTAAGCACTCAGGGGTTAATTAATCAAACTCAGACATTTGTAATAGGATATGGTAAATACAGATCTGCAGGAAATATCACATAAAGATAATAACGTTTCTGGGAATTGCTGTTAAGGATTAATTTGAGGCGACCACGTGGTCCTCAGAAAAGAGTCTGAAGTGATCCTCCATTTATTAACATCTTCTGAAGCATCTGTCAAACCACTGAGGATGAGGTTTAGCTTAATACGCAGACTTGAACGTCCACACTGGCATTCTTTGTTTCAACACAAAATCATCTTAACGGTTTAATTGGTAACCTGATGCACGAGTCAGACGATTTCCTTACTTAACCCGTATTTGAGACATAATGGGACGTTTGTCTCATGAACTTCATGTCCTTGCATTCACATACAAATCATCAAGCACACATCGGCTCTAATTAACCACTACATTGTACATTGGATGAATCCCAATTAGGATATTTTCAATCACTGATTCATTTCCTTCTCTCTTTCGAGACAAATCAGATATTCAGCAATGGAGCAAAAGAGACGCAGCTGACCGATAACCAGCAGGCTGAAGAAGATGGTCAACCCGCTGGACTGCTCCTCTTCCTGGGCCTTGACCCCCGTCTGCACAGGAAGAATGGGCTTTGGGGTTGGGAGCGCCGGGATCGGTTTTACAGCAGTAGCTGGAGGGTGGAGGGTTTCGTTGCCATAGCTGTCAGTGACATTGGACTTGCTGCATGGACACAGTCAGAACAAACATTTTCATTGCTGTAAAGCATGAAATTAAACAGACAATCCTCAAAATCAAGAAATGAAAATATCAAGCTCTGATTTAAATTTACACAGTTCATCACAGAGTTTGAATTCATGTTGCTCGTAAAACTGTTGATCCAAGAAATTGTGTAATTTGTGTGGAAATAGCCCTGCATTCTTAGTCAAGGCCCCTCCAAAAACCTTTCAGACTGAAAAGTGGCAATGGAAACTCTACTTACGTTTCTATTACATGTAATTAAGAAGTTATAACAACCGAGATTTAATCAAATTAACGCAAGAGGCGTTTGTTTAAAGCTTTGCTTTTGTGTTGACTCAGAAACAAGTAATACTACTGAAAAGCTAAAGTAATTACTTTGAACATAATATTAACGTTTTTTTTACACTCGGCTAGCTTGCTAGCTGCATCAGAATACTTAACTCCTGAGAAATGATTTTAAAAACAAAATCAATATTTGTTGGCTCACACCTGATCGGCGGCACGTTCTTCTGTTTGGTTCTTTCGTTTAAATCAAGTTCATTCTGTTTCACTTGCTTTATCGACGGACTGTCATCGTCTTTATGGCTGACATCCCCTCCGTCGTCTCCGTCATGGAGGTCCGGAGAGTTCTCCTTCTCATCTCGCTCCGGCAGGCACGGATTTAAGCTTAGCAGCAAAAGGGACAGCGATAACACCGCATGAAAAGCGCCTCTCATTCTCAAACAGGTGCTTTTAAAACCAAAAGCAACGCGTTATAATAAGAAAGAGTGGACGTTCCATGTCGACGTCTACGTGTAAGTGTTGACATCAACTTCACTTCCTGGTCAAGGCGTCGTAGGGAAATGTAGTCTCCACACTTCTACTTCCCGTGAACGACGTTGAGCCTATTCCACATAAAACACAGGGTATTGTGTATGTAAGATCGGTGAATATATATGTAACAAAGACAAAAAAAAACATAATAATAATAATAATAATAATAATAATAATGGGAATGATTGTTTGGCCCTGTGATGAACTGGCGGCTTTTTACTTTTTTTAAAAGAACTTTCAAAAACAGCAAAATTAGAATTGTACATTCCAATGGTTTATTAGAACGTACGGGCTCTCGAATCTCTAACAAACAAAAAATAAACAAGAGTAAAAAATACCTGCAGACACACGAGTAATATTGTAATATATAATATTGTAATACAGTATCGAGCGCTAGCGCTAGCTACTCATGACGTAGCATGTCAGCGTTGAGACGACGTCGCGTGACGTAGCTCAGACGGGCTGCATTGCTGCGAACTTCGTCGCCGGGTTACGTCCCTTTCACGCGAGCGCGTGCTCGGGTCCTGTTAACGCCCACTTGGGAATTGCTCACTTTGCTGAGTGGGGAAACCTCACTCATCGGACGGGCAGGCAGGGAGGAGGGCAGCGGCCGAACGTCCCCCGCGGCACAGGCGCATGAACGAAATGTTGCTCAGTCACTGAGAGATATGACGCCAGGTTAGGGTGCGTTACCATCGTTAGCTTTTTTTTTTTTTTTCGACAACTACGACTCAGAACGTCTCAACGGAATGGATTTTTGATTATTTTTTTTTTCTTCATTAGGACCGTTCCGGTGCTCGAACCTGCCGCGGAAACGGGGCAACACTTCCTCGTTGCCTGGCTCATCACGGCTGCCGCAGACCGGCCGCCCTCCGCTTTAGCCCAATTTATCCGGTTGCCGACCCGCTGGTTCTGGGCGTCTGGGCACATTTGGAACGGGTCTACCTGAACGTGCTTCGGTGCTTCGGTGCTTCGGCTGCCTGTATAATGCCGACGCATTTGCGGTTCCGGAGAAGGTCATTCCTTGGGCTCTTATTCCTCTTCTCGCTGTCCACCTCTGCATTGTATTTCATCTACTCCGCCCCTGGAATAGGTGAGTGAACATCAACCCGACGCCGTGCTTGCTACTCGTCAGGCGGTGGGGTGGGTTTGTTCAGGCGGGGGTGCAGACGAGCCTCTGCTGAAGCTCCGCATCTCTCCAAATCGATGCTGATGCTGGAACCAGGCCCGAACACGCTGATGAGCATCATGGCGACCGTAATTATGCTCGTGCTCGAAGACGTGACATATATATGATTATAAATGTTACAGGGGGGGGGGGGGGTTGATCTTCCAGCGTTGATTTTATGGGGGGGGATTATTTCTTGGCATGACATCCACGGATATAGGCCCACATACTTCTAGCCCATGTCTGCCATTCTGTCTTTATGATTTCCTTTTTTTTTTGTTTTGTTTTTTAGCTCATGGGCGAAGCAAGTTTCAATTCATGTTTCCAAAGGCTTAAGATGAATGTGGTGATTTTTAACCCGAGCGGACGAATCACTCATGAGATCATCAGCTGCGCGGAAGTCACATGGTCCCCTTATCCCACATGTAATGGGATCCCTCCTGTCTTTAACTAATTTATGTATCTAATCATCCCTGCAGTCTTTCTGCACGTGTATTCGGTCCTTTCCCGTATATAAACTCACCTCTATTTTCTCCAAGGCTTTGCAGCTTACAGTGGGGGGGGGGGGGGGGGGGGGCTCTTATCTTGTCAGTCCAGATGGGGTCAAGCATGCTCGCTGTTTTGATCGTGCTCAGACATCAATGTTTTTTTTATTGCAGCTGAACAGATGAAGCATATCCCGCTTGCATTGTGTGAAATGTAAACTTTTATTTGCGTCCCTGGAATATGTGGCAAAATCGATCAGTTACAACTTTCCACTCGCGTTGATTAGGATTGTGCAAATGAGCAGAGAAAATATTCAGGGGAACAGAAGGAGTACTTTAACACTGGTGGTTAGTACTTTGTGCAATGTGCTAGTAGAAGCCAGCATGACTCAGATATCCTGTCGTACTTGCTAGGCAGGCATGGGAGACGATGCTTTGCTTGAGACATTCCTACGATGGTATCAGCTGTAACACACCCATGACCTATCTCAGTCGGAATACACCAATAGACAAATTATAGCATTTGGAGAATGTCCAGAAAGGGACATTTGCAGGCGTGTGTGAATTAGTCTAAAACATTAGCGTGAGGGCTGGCCTTTTTGTACTCATCGAAATGTACATTGATCCATTCACACTTTCTACCTGCCGTGGACAACTCGATTGATAATTGGATCAATTCTTGTATAGGAAACGCATTACTGACGGGAATAGCCGGTATGAGTCAAAATAACCGAGAGGAATGACGTCCTTGGATGTGAAACGAGTAAACGGATAAATAACCCAGAGGTTGTTTTTTTATTCACTTTTTTTGATGATGGTATCTGACCATCGTCTTGAGTGCCGCCTGTACTGTAGGGCTCGTAATGGCCACGTGGTTTACTTGTGGTTTGTTCAGAAACATAACAAGGGCCGGTCCATTACTACCCCCCCAGGACCGGTGTGTGGGGGGGGGGGGGGTAGTGCTTAAATGGCGGTCAGAATTTCTGAGACTGCAGAGAGATTTGAGGGAAGCTTGTCCGAGTGCGTGGCGCGTAGCTCCGGACGCGGTGCAAATGGAGCCTCCTAGCATCCTTCCTTTGCCCCCGTGGCTGTTGGCTTTCTTTTGCTTTGCGCTGCGTGAAGGTGGGAATCTCATTTTTTTTACGTCAGCGGAATCCTGCACATGACATTTATGAAATCTCGGCAGAACGCCTGGCACGTAAACAAGATGGCGTTGCAGTGCCAAGGAGCGACGAGACATTGAAGCAATGCGAGAATCAAAGCGCTCGAAGTCTGATGGTCTCTCTCGGTCATGGCTATTTCATTTTTGAAGCGGTTATCCTATTTGTATTGAGCAGAGATATTGTTTACTAACATTGCGTGGATATTTCCTTACTGCAAAGGTGATTTTGAAGAAGATTGCATAGATAGCATCGTGTATGGCATTAAAAGGCACAATCAGCTATTTGACAAGAGGGCGCAAACTGAAAGTAAGAGGCTGAAGAGTTCTGGTTACCCAGTGTAGAAAAAACAAACCCGAAGCTGCTCCGTCTCACTCGCTGCTAGCAGTAATATCGATGCCCGTTCGTCAGCTGAGGCTTTGGAGTCTGTAGACGGAGATAAAACGCCAGCTAGCAAGGCAGCATTTAAAGCCACAGCACAACATTAGCAGTCGATTTAACGATCCCCAACAGACGACATGAACTGCGGCGTAGAATCTTCCATTAGACCTCTGTGCATCACCGTTTATTAACCAAAGCCTATGGTTTATTGTGCAGAGAGATTCAAGGGATGAATCGATATCAAACTTGCAAGATTCTGTTTTGTGTTGTGGATGTTTAAAAAAAAAAAAAAAAACGAGCGCAGTATTGATGTTATTTGATTTGACAGTACCCGATCTGCTGGGAGCCTTTTCCATCTCGTCATTGTCAATGTCTCTAAATCAATATTACCGCCAATAAGTAGCATTCAGCAGCTGACATTGTCTGAACATAGGCCCAACTCTTTATGAGCATGTGAATGACGAGTTGTCAGAGAGGGTGTCCGTTTACATTAATGCTGTATTCATGACAGTAATGTACTGCAGTCAAATACACTCTCCGGGTAGCCATGTGTGTATGTGCTCATTCTCTGCTAGCCCCTTTCCGAGTGGCAATATTTGAATCAAACAGTTTCCCTGTTTAATCCTGCTGTAGCCTCCGAATGGGGAGTTCTCTCTGCAAACGGCCTCCATTTATCATCGGGTGGAGACACACTAAATGTGAACGGGGATCGTATGGAGGGAACGCCGCAAAGAATCAGCAGAATAATTCTGAGCCAAAAAAAAAACCACACATAGATGGGGGGGAAGCCAAGAGGAGGAGGTGGGAACTGAAGAAGGCGGTCTGAAAATGATGAGCCAGGCTCCTTTTGTTCGGCTGGTTTTCACATCGGGGGGGGGGACCCATCGTGAACACCTGACCGCGCGGCTTCGTACTCAACCGGCTTCACTGCGGAATGCCCCAGTTTCCCGGCCTAGCTAATTCTCATAATTCTCATCTTCATCTGCCTCTCTTTCGGCCCTACTGTCTCATGCGCTCCTTCGTATTGTCCCCCCATCATGCATGGTTGCAGACTGATGCAAGCTGGGGGGGGGGTGCAGGCCACAGCTGGGCACGATCGCAGCCGCTTATTTAATTGAAACACGAGAGGATCCCACCGGAGCGCGAGCTCGAGAAGACACAGGCTCTATTTATAGGCTTGAACACAGATGCACGTACATCTCTGCATCCTGGGAGATCGAAGGAGACAGGTGGTTCCCCTCTCTCTTCAGCAACCGTGCTCATCCTCCCATCGGATCGACTGTGCATTTATGTGTGTGTGGGTGTGAGCCTCGTGTCTTAATGTGTACCAGATTTTGGGTTTTTTTGTAGGTGCGGCTTGGTCACACAGCCAGTAGTGAATCTCAAACAACAAGTTTCACGTCGCTTAACATCAAGAAGCAAAGCAGAATCAGTGCGGAAAGGAGGTTGCGAATGGGCGTGTTACTTTGACGCATTGTTCATTTGAAATCAACATGTTTACGGCGCCACCGCCGTTTACTCGGCAGGGAACAACAAAGCCGTTGCGTAACGGTAATGCTGCCTTGGTTGTTGTTGTGTGTTTGGGGGGATTGCACATTTGGCTTTGAAGCAATCTCATGGTTGTGTTATTGCCTTTTTGTACGATCGTTTGACATGCAGGGAATGCCTCATCTACCTGTGTTGATTCCACCAGAATAGTTTTGAGCGTGTAATCTGCAAGCAAGCACAAATCCCAGAAGCAAATTATTGCCAAAGCCTTGTGACACGGGGGGCGCCTCCTGCTAGCGCAGCCAGCAAATGAGTTCAGACGCAGGTATTCTGTTGATCATAACGAATCACGAGCGTCTGTGCTGCCCAGTCAACATTTGTCTGCATCGTCAACACGGCATTATATGCCGATTTCATCACAATGAAATTCTGTCGTAGTTAAAATGCCTACGACAAATAATAATTCTTCAATACTTTGATAAAGAAGTACAAGGGATACCCAGAAATCCATGTGTGCCTCAGCCTCGTGCTGCGAGACGGAACCGTTCCAATGTGTCCGCACTCGGCGTTTACAGCTGCCATTTGCTCCGTTTACTCCACGGCGGGCTTTTGATTTAAGATAATGTAAGATAAGCTTTGTAGTAAACGTCAAAAGATAAACAAGCCCAAGTACGGTTGCAAGCAGCTGCTGTATTTCAACAGTGATGATGTTATTGTGAGCAATACTTTTGATTTCAGTATACATTTTGATGTTGGATGTTCTCACTCCTCATCAACCTACAGTGATTAATCTGTGCAAGAATCATGATTTATGTTTGCCTTGTCATCACTTTACTGTCTGAAATATCGTAGGCCCTTTATATGCTATCACTCCATGCACTTTGGGCCTTAAATGCATGGCTCTTTCTTCACCGCTGTTGAGCATGCTGGTCTCCAAAGTGTTCAGAGAAAGCTGTTTTTCCATTTCCTGTGCTCACACCCATGAAACTATGTGTGAGCGTGCACAAATGTGATTGTCCATCCACATGTCTCTTTGTTTTTGCAGCCACTTCCTGCGGGCCTGATTTTTCCAACACACTATGCGCCTCTCCCTCTGAATCATTTGCATTCTAATTTGGGTAAAACATTTCTTTTGTTAAAAAAGAAAATTATCTCAGAGCTTTGTGATTTTTGGTTTTTGCTTTGCATCAGAAGGAGGAAGATGTTACGAGATTGGATCTAGTTTGTCGTGTTTTTGTGCCGGTATTTGTTAGATGCCTCTTGTTACTCAAGCTAGGTTTATGTGAGTAATCCATTAAGGTTGTTGCTATGGAAGGAGTACAACTCAACCTCTTAATCCTAGAGCCTTTCTTCATGCCGCAGCATGAGAAGCTAAAGCTGCGCTGTTTGATATGACTTCAGGTCAAGAATATTATTCACACCGTTGAGGAAACGGGGGACATGAACCCAAAATCGCCACTTGCTGCCGTTTGAGTGTTTCTCGTAACTCTTGCTTTCCCTTCAAGGTTTATGGACTTGATAATTTATGGCGTTATTGGAGGTAACCATGGTGCTCATTGAGACACTATTCCTCTGTTTGTGGTAATAGTTGGGTCTGCTTTCATGCAAGGCGTTGTGGGGGGGGGGGGGGGGGGCAGGAGTTGTGTCCATTTGTGCTTAGTGATAATTTTGCTTCTATGCTGATGCGCTGCTTGTATTAATGTAGTACAGTTTTTCTGGCACTATTAAAGCCATCCATCTATTGTCCTCGAGGCCCCCTGTAATGTGACACCCCCCCCCCCTACCTCCAACCCTCCTACTACATCTTAATGGATCCATCCATTTAGCTCTACCCAGCCAGCCTCTTAAGGCTAATTTCCAGAAGCTAGGAATAGCCAGGGTGAAATATTAACTCGGTGCCAAGCTGCCTCGCATAGATTCCCTTGTGAATGAGCAAGCTTATGAATAAACAAGTGATGCATTATGCAGCCTCTCTATTTATTCTTTTCACCTTGTCAGCAAAAATGGAACATTTGCGGTCAATTGTATGAAATCAGAATGAAAGGAAAACACGGAAAGCAGGATACACAGCATTTTACCGTAGTCACTGAAATTCCTCTGGCTGTTGTGCTTGCGGTCTGGCATTTGGTGCTTTAACTGTAGTTGCCATGGTTCCTAGAGAGCATGTTCCAATCCAGCACACGGTAACGGCAGAAGCATGCCTTCCTGGTTCCCATAATGATCGGAGTGACAACGAGTCCAGAATCTTTGGTAATGTTGGACAGACAGTCTCTTTGTGCACGACGTGTACTCACCGAAGAACCTGCTGTAAAAGTTATTGCAACTCGTACGAAACCGTTTAGAGTGCTGATTGAGCAATGCCAGAACAATACTTGAGCGAACGCAGCAAAATAGTTTTTGCTGCTTCGGTCTAAATGTTGCACGTGCAAATTTGTGACTAAACCTTTGTGACTAATTGGAGCTAAACATCATTGACGTGGCGGCGCATTGCATCATGTAGGTCGATCTGAGGTATGTGCAAATGCTCCTAAATGCGTTGACCTCGCGATACAGAACTTGCAGTCATTCAACACACACGCATGCACACACATACACACCCATTCCACACATTCCAAATACGGCTTGCTACGATATGTGGGAGCCGTGAGCGGCTCCTTCAAAAGAATTTGATGACGTCACTGTTTACAGTGTCACTGGAATATCAAACATTCTTTTCCCAGTGTGTGTGTATATATATATATATATATATACAGTGGAACCATGGTTCTCAAGAATAATTTGTTCCGAAGTACTGTTCAAAAAACAAAACTATATTTCCAATAAGAAATAATGGAAACTCGATGAATCCGTTCCTAAGCGGCAGGTAAATGCCCTACAGTTACATTAATGTAACTACGTGTATCTAAACAACAGATAACACATAAATGTGTAAATATTACGAATACCGTTTCGGCTGTGGTGTCGGCAGGGAGGTGGAGGACAGAAGGAAGTGTTATTCCTTTTGAAAGGGAGTCCTCCTCCATAAAATGACTGGGTAACTGTCCTCCTGGGGTTTTTTTTTTCCTTCTCCTTGGCTCAGTTTTCTTCAGAAAAGTCTAAATCGTGGAGTTCTCCATACCGTACCGCGCAGCAAGATCTCAGACACGGACGCCATTTTCATATTTCAACAGTTGCTCTCGCTGCTTTCCGCTTTCCTTTGCCAGGCGTCTTACTGCTGCCTTTGTTTAGATCCATGGCTAAAAGCTCGGCTTAATGTTTGCTAAACATTTAACATTCCATTGATTAATCAGTCGTTCATTTCAGGGACATTTTCAGAATTGTGTGTACACAATCATTCCAGTTAATAGGCGTGTTACTGTTTGGATAGTTAAAAGTGGAAAGTCTCTTTATCTACAGATTGTACAACTTCAAATTTGCTAAAACAATCTGTGCACTTTATTTCTCAACCTTAAGTGACAAGCGAAACTGGAACGGCTTGAAAAAGTTTCAAATGTTTAATCCACCAATCTCTCTCACACACACAGTCATTCTTTATTGTGTTGCAAAGGAACGGGAATATTTAGCAATATATGATGAATAAATGTCACGCTGGAATGAAGAATAGTAAAATAAACAGTGGTAGTTGATGATTTTCTGCGCTGTGTAGAATACTTTTAAACCTGTTGTCTCTCAGCCATTATTCCTGTTCCCATCATTGATGTGTAACTGCAGTTGAAGTCTATGCGGCCTAACTGTAGGACAGTGAAGCCGCCAGAGGGGATCCATGTCCGCACGTCTCGCCTCATGGATTAGACTGCTGTGTGGAAGCTGTCCCGTGTCGCTCCTTGGATATTTGACCAGTGACAGACGGTGGGGCCGAGTGCAGTGGAGATGAAGGGAGTGGACGCGTGCCAAATTTTAGATGGAGACTTGAGTGTCGTTTCGGGAGTGGGCTGGAGGTCTCATGTTGAGACACTAATCATTTACGTAACCTAATCATCCAGAGGAGAACCCCCCCCCAGTCTTTGTTGACCCGATCTGGGCCTCTCTTTGTTCTTGAGATTGTCTCCATGGTTACTTTGGTCGTGTATTTGTGGGCAGTCGAGCTGTAACCTGTGATAAAACTGTCGCAAGCAGAGATGATGCCGGCGAGGATATCCAGACATGTTCGTGCCAATCTTGTAGTTCTGAGCAGCTGGTGAGAAGCATCGATTGGTTCTTCATGGAATGACCCATCCCTCATTATTCTACTCTACTGTTGACCGCCAAACTAATTGTATTTACCTGAATTGTCAAAGTCACCTACTATTCATTCAATAGAAGTATATTATTGTTCAAATGAAAGTATCACTTGTTGAAATGTATTTTGTGTGTAATTCTTATCTAGTAAACGTCCGATCCTCGAGTCGCCCCTGGCTGGGTAAAGAGGGGGATCATTGATCGCTCCCTCCAAACCACGTACGATAACTGTTAAAGTTTAACAGAATCCTGAGAGCAGTCATTGTGACGCAACGTGTAACATTACAGTATTACATGTTTATAACCAACCACCAAAGTAAGATCTGGAGCGTTCTCAGGTATCCAGATCAACACTTTAGGTTGGCCATGGCAGCACATACAAACAATCTACTCGAAACCTAAGAGCTTCATTAGAAGGCTCCACTAATAATACCCCAGGAGGGTGGCTTAGTTGATTTAACAAAGCACAGAGGAGGTCAGAGCTGATTTGCATGCACTGCAAAAAATAATAGAGCAAATTCACTTGATGCTTATTACCATCTTTTTGTATTACGCTTTGGTGGGACCGCTAAGATCAGAGGTTAAATGGTTAAACGTTCAGGTGAGACACGTCTGAATTGAATCTTCAAGAATTCTGTCTTTATGCCCCTGATAAAGGGGGCATATAAGGTTACTCGTATCTTATATTACCCTTAATGACGTTACATGTTATGGACATGCATAAAATGGAATAGTCTATCCATATTCTTCCAGCCACAAAAAAGATCAAAGTTGAAGAAATTGTGCGCATCCTTTTGCAAGTTGCACCTAATCAGGTGGTGGCTCTGTTGCTGCATGGATACCCATGGACAGAAATATTCCTGTAACAGGATTTACCTGTGATTGAACGCTAAAAAAAAAACACAAATGCATGTTTAACAGCTTGTCACAAATATAATTAACATAGACCAATGTCCTAGCTACTGTTCTTCCTACTTAAAAAATCATCCAATAAATTCATGCAGTGTTCTCAAGTGGAGTATACTGATATATATATTGATTTTGCCAGATATATATTGATCAGCCAGATTTCCTTGAGTTTCACAGTGACTTTGGGTGTGTGCCTGAACCGCAACACCCTGGACAATTGTATTATTGCTGAGCAGGACGAGCATGAAAATACATCGGCTTGTGCAGTTCCTCACAGACTATAAAATGTAGAGATCCATAGGGATGGGCATGTGGGCTCGCTCAACTGTTTGCAGCTACTGTGGCAGGCAGGCGTTGGCCCATTTGTGCAGCCAACAGGAGTATCCTGCATCTGTGAGGAGCCCTCATCTCTGTGGTAAGCGGGGGTCCGGAGGCGGTAGAGCGAGCAGTAGGAATCGTGCAGAATGGCAGAGACGAGGGGAGGTACTGGCTACTAGTACAGTATGCCATTCTGCATACGAGTGCCTGTCCTCCTATTTCTGTGTACCCTTGTACACTGAGGCACTCCAATAGCGAAAGAATGTTCTGGACAACTGCCAAATATAGAAAGGAGGGGGGGGGGGGGGGGGGGGCAGAGGAAATGGGCTGTGCACATGGCAGCAGCATGGTACCGCAGGAATGAATCACTGCTCAGCAGGCCACAGCTCTCTCACCACTAGAACTCATTGATTGGGAGTGTACTGGGCCATTAACTGGTTTCAGCAAGATTATACACGTGTGTGTTTGTCTAGGAATAAATGCTATGCTTTGAAATGGCAGACTGCAGAAAGAGCGGGCCCGGGTGCGAGTACAGAACGACTGAAAAGGAGGCGGAGAGAGGAAGGAAGGAAGACTGAAAGGAATCATGAGTTGATTTAATGACCTGCAGTGTAGTTGGCCTAAATTTAGGGATCATCACACCTGGAGTCCCAGGGCTTCTCTGCACACCAAATAAAATGTGAGCATTATGGGCACAGAGATGCGGTGGATGGGTAGGTGGAAGGTTGTTGAGAGTTTACACTGCGACAGAGCTGCAGGAAAACCAACCACTCAAGAAGCTAAACCGATCCTATCCTCATGGGTCATCATCAAAATGTTATATACGCCCCGAGTCTGTCCGCACGCTACAGCTTTAAATGAAAGTATAGGTTTTTATTGATTTTTATTTCAGGAAACCCAAAAAAGGTTTGCAGGCAGAGAGGCATGCAGCGAGACTAGAGGGAAACTATTTACTGCAATTTGTGTTAAAAAAAAAAAAAACATTGGTTGGGAGAGAGGAATGAAAAAACAAGAGCTGCCGAGTATTAAATCAGTCATGTTGGGAGATTTTATTCTTGCATAAGGACACATTTCAAAAATGTGTCCTTACTGGGTGTCCACTCAGTATCAACCATTACAACCTGCTCTTAGCTTGGAAATGTCTTCATTTTAACTTCGGCATCAATCATTTACAAGCGGAGGCATTTCAAACAAAAAAAGATTTCCTGCAAAGGATGATACTGATGTTAGCCAGATAGCATCTCAGCTATATATAAGTTCTGGGGTTTGTTTGTTTTTAGCCAAACTGATGACTTTAAACTTTAACCTTTTGTGCAATATTTCTTGTCGTCTCTGTCGGGATGAAAGAAAATGCTACTCTTAATGCCGCCTTCAAGCGTCTCTTCAACAGGCAGAAATAGAACAGACAGAAAAAGAGGTAGTGTGTTTTTTGTACTGAAGGTGTCTTTACTCATACTGACGCACGCACACAGTCTGTGCGTCTTTCAGTCTCACTTTCCGTTCCTTGCTTCAGATCTGTTTCAAGTATTTGCTAGCAGTGAAACGACAACGAGAGGTCCTGACGTCGCTGTCATTTATGTAAATCTCCCCGCCGCGTCTGGTTCCTGTGTTTATCTGCCATGTTAGCGACTCAGGGGAGGGTCCCGCATGCACACGAATTGGCAGATGCACGCACACACACACACACACACTCTCTTGGAACAGTAGAGCAGATGGAAAGGCAGAATTCTGAGTTCAAGGCCAAAAATGAACTCTGACTGGACCCAACGCTGTCCCTGCTGTCGTGTGTGCATGAATGCCACGTCTGATCGGTTATTTGAGAGAGGCTATTTTTTTTTCTCCTTTAATCGATTGCTTTAAGCTCATCAATTATACGAAGAAGTCCACTTGGGCTTATTTCTGTTGGTCCCATTTTTTTGTACGGAGCAACAATTGCTTCTTAAGCTCATAGTGTTTAAAGTATCTGGATATCATAATACATTTCCCTTTTTTTTGAGTTCTTAGTAATAGCAAATAAGAAAGTTGTTAAGATCTAAAGGTCCAGTCTGTCCTCTATTTGCTGTGCAGTTGTTGCTTTTCGACATTGAGTAAGGCCTGTCTTGATTAATCCAACTCGCTCACTCGCTTGCCAGAATCTCCCACCACGAGAACAGCTTCTCCCCCTCTGCCATAAGACTCATGAACGCTTAATAATTCTGTGTCGGACTCACGAACACTTTATAACCTGTAACGTGCACTTTTCTGTTTGCACTGCGTGATTGTGTTAGTTTTTACTGCTGCTGATACACATCTGTGGCTCCACTCCAGATGCTGCTTTTTATTTAACTTGGTGTGTTTTACGGCATGCCCTACTACAGCATAGCGCTGGAGCTTGCATTTATTATTGTCGTTACCTCGTGTTACACGTTGCACGATTATACCAAAACAAATTCCTAGACCTGTGAACCCTCGATGACGACGGCAATAAAGTGATTCTGATGCACCCACAGAGCCTCTGGCTGCCAGTTTTTGTGTCCAGTGTTGGAGTTAAGTAATAATAACCTTGTTAAATTGTGAGAGAATATGTTAATTCATTTTGGAAAGATATTTCTTGACTTTACTGACCACTTTACGCTGCTACAGTTGAAGATTGAAGTCGTGTTGGTAGTAAAAATGTAGTAAATTCAACTGAAGTATCTCTGTATAAATGTGGTATCTCGTCTGTAACGTAGTACCATGTGTCAGGACATTTTACTGTCTGTCTGTGTTTCCCTATGCACTATTTGTTTGTTTGCGCAATGACACACAACATACCCAGTATTTCTCAACACTGGCTTTTTGACATACAGGGGCTGTGGCGAAATGTCACGTCACAGCCGATTTAAAAATAAATCTTAAATGTTGCTGCAAAGAGCAACAGCCGATGTGTTTCTGGGAAAATTCAGGATAGATAAAATAAAGAAATCAAAGGGAGATGGGCTATAGGTCGCGAACACGGGCATTAAACATCCCACGGAGTGTGGTGAAGGCAAAGAAGGGCAAATTTATGAAAAAGATAACGGTTTGAATGAATGAAATTGCCCGACGCAGAGCGAGGAATGGCAGCTCGAGTGGTTTGGATGTTCTCCGGAAGAAGGCACGGTGCCACAGACGTCATTTGTGGCACCCTGAGAAATGAGCATCCAGCCTGTAAGAGAGAGACATCTGCTCTGAGAGGCGTATCCTGTTGGTTTTTGTTGCGTCACGGACCCTTGCTTTATCTGCCCTTTCTATCATCGGAACCAAGCTGCTGGTCTGTCAGGCTGATGGAGGAACTAAACTCCTGAGCTAATGAGGGGGAATGTTGCTGATGCATTTGCCTGTCACTGTAGTTCCATACACACTGTGTGTGTGTGGGGGGGGATTGCGTAGTGGAGGAAGTCTTGTGATCTACTTATGACTGAATAGCATGTGATCTTAAGTAGGACTAGACTAATACATCCTCATTTTTGACTACCTGAGTCGAGTTGCTTCTGCAAGATAGAAAACCATAAAAGGGAAAATGTTGACAGGGAAGAATCTTCTTCTTTTTTTCCTTTTATATTTTGGTCAGCATTTGTACAAAACCACATCGATCCTCTATCGTCATCATTTCCTACCATGTTCAGAGATTTCTTGAAATTCATATCAGATTGAGTCTTCTTTTACTTGGATAGCGTTTTATGAAGACTATTATTATTTTTCTTGGCAATTTGGCGCCTATTGGGTAATATCTGGGTATTAGGATTAATCCTCCAAAAATATAATCCCAGTTCTGTTATGAGTTTTTTTCTTTCTTCACTTTACTGGTATGTCTTGTTCTGTCACTGTGTGTGTGTCTGCACATTACGGATTAGTGGTTGTAATTAATACCAGCACCAAGTAACATTACCTTCCACTGCTCATTCATTACTGAGGCAAAGCTTAAACTGCTGGCTTGTTCAAAATTGCACCTGCCTCCTAGAATGATAGCCTGTGGTCTCGACGTGTCGGATGAACACAGTGGTTAGTCGTGGTTTATATGTATATTTTTAGACGATCAACGCAGTTTGTTTACTACTTAAATTCACTATTTTATTACAGAGTGCGTGTTTTCCTTTTTGTCACACGCATTGCGTCTCTGCAACCTTCTTTCGTAGCTGCTGCTGGCGTTGTGCATGAAGTGGCACACGCCTCCTTTTTGGCAATCAATAACGCGGTGTGTCAAACCGATTCCCGACTGTAACGGCGCGCGGATGAACAGAACGAGAGGGAGGGTCGTCTTCCCATTCATTAATTAGCATCATACGACAAATGGCGAGGAAGAGAGGGCGAGACCCGTAGAGCGTTTAAGATGAACCCTCGAATCGTATTTTTGCCCGTTTTGTCAGATGAGCTTTTCCTTGGCCTGCGATTGCCATTATTACAGATCATTCTTATTTGAATGCAAACCTGAAGTTCAAGTCTGCACATCAGGAAGTGAACTGGCTGTAAACAAGATAAGATGTTTACTTTACTCGGATAAACACCTTCATTCATTTGAGTGTCAAGAGCCAGTTGTTTAACATTTTTCTTGAGTTAAAGTCCCACTTTTGCATCAGAAAGCGTTTCAGACATCGCATCCACACACTCATTTTCCATTTCTCCGTCTGTAAAGTGCTCAAATGTCTTCAGGTCAATTGTATTCTCAGCAAATGCTTGGAGGGAATGAGCCGCCCACGTTGATCACAAACTTGCAAACATATATGCTTTTATCAATGCCCCCCCCCCCCCCCCCCCCCGACTTAATTCCCTTGGACTTACGATGGTATATGTCTTCCAAGTATCCTTGTCTGGCTTCATAATGGCATTTAATATTTCCAATTTGACAGCCACTACAGACCTAGAATAGAGCTTGTTGCAGGAAGAATAAATCCAACCTTCTGTCCAGACATGTTGGAAGACTGTTTTCACCGTCATCTTTTGCTCACGCCATCTGCCATCTGTGTTTCCCTTTGCTCGCCATATCATATGGATGGACAGAGCAGCACATCTTGGCAGCCTATTGTAGCATGTAGCGGCAGTGGGCCTGTTAGGCATGAGACCCAGGTGGGTCTACTGAGCCGCACATTTTACTGGGTTTCTTTTCAAATTTAATGGGAGATTTCTTGGCCCATGCAAAACATTTAGTTTGGTTTATTTCAGTTGGTTATTTATAGCAAAATGCACATTTTTAACACCTGTCCACCTGTCATTATGGGATTGTTAAAGTTACACTTAGAAATACTGAAATATCAGACAGACGTCCACTGAGGGACGACGGCTTGGCTCCTGCTGTTCCCTCCTTCCGGGATGATTTTACACCGTGGGTGTCACTGATACGGTGGCTGTTAAAATGACCCTTTCTGTGAGGGGCGGCTTTCAACCCTGAAAGCTATGAGACGAATGCATGGTGTGTGTGTCGCATGTGTTTGAATGCAGAAGCCATTTCTGCTGGGAGTGAAAACGGCATTTCAGCTGTTATCAGGGAGCTACCAGAACGGGTCACCTCCCACTGCAGGACTATCACTGTTCAGTTAATTGCCTTTTAGGGGAAACGCAGGGTGGGGGGTTGTGTGTGTGTACATGTGTGTGTCTTTGCTTTAGTCTTTTTTTTATTTTTTATTGTTGGCTTACTTTTCTAGATGCAGGGCCTATGCTTGCAAAATGTCCCCGTGAGCCTGCGATCCATCATCCCGGTGATGTGCTTAAATGATAGGAACAAAGGGACTTGAGACAAACGGATACAAACCACGTTATGCAGAGATGAAGAGGGGAAATGGAGGGATGGTCAGATAAGTGGAAAGGAGGAGGGCTGTAGAGAAATGGAGGTGGGCTGGGCTTGGCAAACAGACGGGCGTGCTCTTTGAGAGCTATAGAGGGCAAGGTTGCTCAAGGACTCCTGTCATGCTTGATGGGTTTCGGATGGGATGAGGAGCGCGTGGTCGTTGGTTTGACGCCGGTGATGCAGCAGCGTGTTTACGTGGATGTCGTGCTAATGGCCTCGTGTTGTCGCCGACCACACTCAAGGTCCAGGTCTCTCGTGTTTAATTGCATTTGTCACAGTTTGTAGGCTTGAATACCTCAGCACTAACCCTTACTGCAGCCTCCAGAGTTCCCATTTAATGAGAGGGAGAATTCTATGCCCATTGCTTTGTACACAGCACATCACGTGTTCATTCTTCATCTCCGTGCTTGACCTTGAAAAACCAAACGGATGGATTTTCAAAAGGGAGATGTATAAAGAAAAGACGAGACTGATGCTCCAGTTTGCGATGCTCTCTCGGCGTGAAAGGTTCCTAGTTTGTTTGTTTTTTGTGTATGTAAAACCACATTTGTGTCCTGAATTGTTATTGCATTGATATACAAAATTAATATACCTCAATATGTTCGGCAGGCAAATATGAGGGAGGGCATTCTGCAAATACGCTGATGCCAGGGGTGAACTGGATCACACGCCAGAAGCCTCAAAGCGTTTTTCCATCATATGGTGCCTCACAAAGGCATCAGTGGATGCACAGACTCTGTTAAAATCTAAACGTGTTACAGTGAAAGTCTTGACTGTGTACCATTTCCTCCTCTTTTCTTTTTTTTTGTCACTATTATTCTTATCCCGTGCACATTTGCTTCGGCCACGTTGCAATTGTGTGTTTGCGGGAATGAAATGAAAACATTGATTTCAGGTACTGCCACTAGTCTTCCGCCCTGCAGGCCTGGACGTTTGTGCAAAACAAGATGAATGTCATGGAAGCTGTAACACAATTCCGTATGGCAAATCTCATCCCGTAGATTTCTAGCTCTGAGTCAGCAGCATTAATGCGCGCACTTCCCAGCACAAGTACGTACGCATGTCTGCGTGCATTCACAGAGGGGTGTGGATCCCATTGGAATTGCTTTTAAGATGAATACCGATTGGATTAATGGCCAGAGATTGTGCGGCTGGATACAGTTTAAGGACAGCGCTGGCATGCTGCTTCAAATACAGACGCAAGACTAGAAGTCAAGGATCCTGGAATTTAGGATGATCCATTTTGTCCCTTTGTAGTCTGTTGACATTAGGAGCTTATGTGTGTGTTACAGCGATGTTGAATAAGCAACACACAGCTGCTCACTGTGTATTCTAATTCAGTTGTGTATCCTAGCTAGGATGAAACGTGTGTGAACGATGCCGGTTCTGAAACTAAGGCATCTCCCAGGTTTACCACAGCGCCCCCTGTAGTAGTGCACCGCGTCTCAGGGTCACCTCTGCTGTGGTATTATTTAGGTCGACCCATGCTGACCCTCGCAGTCGCATTTTAACAGTTAACTTATTTGCAATAAAAGTGCTTTGGTGTTTGGTTTGGGAAAACTCCTTTTCCTCTGTCAACGAGGCCCGTAATGACTTTGGTTCATATCCAGTGTGCTTAAACCGGAGAATGACAAGGAGGGAGATGAAGGAAACGATGAAATGTGGTTGGCTGTCCCGTGTCCAATCATAACACGGCGACGCTCTGCCTTTTCCCCACACAGTCAATGAATATGTGTTCATGGTCCAGGCCAGAGGGATCCAGATCAGAGAGAATGTGAAGAACATCGGGGCTCAGGTTCTGGAGCAGGTGGTGAGGGGCGCCTACAGCAACGGCACAGGTAAACGCTTCGCAACGCAGACGCTGATGAGTTTATGAGGCTGTGCGTCTTTTAGTTAGCAAAGGGCACTTCATTTAGCAGCTAAAATAGTTAATAACATTAAAATGAACGCGTTAATAATAAGCTACCTCTGCTGGTGATGTTGATGCTTGCATGTGTTTGGGCCCCCAGATTATTCATATGACTTCAACGTGAGCGAGAGTGAAGCCCCCCCCTCCACGTACCTGCCAGAGGGTTTCACCTACCTCCCCTCCGGCGTCTGCCCGGAGAAGCTGCTCTCCATGAGTAAGTGAACCGCTAAAGTGTGTGTTTGACTTGATTCTCGCGGACGATTATGCAATACATGAACAGTCACCGGTTCTCTTTGATTAACCTTGTATGAGAAAAAAAACGTTTGCCTCTCTTTCCTCTAAAATGTTCCCTGAAGTGACTTTTTATGGCTCTTCTATATTCGCTCTAAAGAGCAGTCGTGGGTTCGTGTTGTCATTTCAGCTTCGATTGATGGCGCGTGAAAATGTGTTTTAGTAGCATTGAATAGCTTAACCAAGCAAATTAAGTACTGGATTTCTCCACTGTTACACTTTTTGACAAGCAGTCTCTTTACGGTTTCCCCCCCCCTCCTACCATAATTTCCCTAACCCTCTCCATTGTTCGTACCACGCTTCATGCCTTTATTCCCCTCATCATTTATGTATAATTCATGTGTTTATCCTATCTCATGCAATCTGTTTTATCTCCCTCTTTTATTCCCTTCCACACATGCAGAGGGGAGGTTGGAGGTGAATATGAGTGAGGTTTCTCTGGAGGAGGTGGAGAGATCCTTTCTGGCGAGTCGACCCAGCATTGCTCCAGGAGGCTACTGGAAACCCAAAGACTGTTTACCCCGCTGGAAGGTGAGTGTGAACGGGATGTCCCAGCTTGTATCTGTTGTGGAAGGTCGCCCAAACCCAAACCATTGGGTTTGGGGGCACAGCATCCTCCAGATGCCCCGTTGAACACCACCGGCTGACCCCGCAGCTGCACCTGGATGCCGACCCCTTTCAGCGGTGCAAGCGGCTGACTACAACCCAATTTGATGAGCTGTTTGCTAGGATGAGCGGAGGCTGGATACAAACTCGGCCAACGTCTGTTTTGTTGTCTACAATAGCCCCCCCCCCCCCCCCCCCCCACTTCCACACCCACAGTAACTACGACTTATGGGGTTTTGGCAGCCAATCAGCTGGAGCCAGCAGGATGTTGCTGGAGTTGGGATTTCTCATCTCGGTCTATCACTGTTGCTGTCGCTCAGCGTTAGAACTTTTGATGGCTTAGCATTGACTTTGTATGTAAACACACACTGTAGTGAGTATAATCATGTATAGCACCAAATTGCATTTGGCTGGTTGTGCTCAAAGCAACCCCCCCCCCCCCCCCCCCCCAGAAAAACAACCCATTTTAGAAGAGTTCACCATTACTCACCTCTGAAGAGTTACATTGGAAACAACTTTAACCAAAATAGAAGGCAAAAAAAACCATCTGATCATTTTGAGACTGTCATTCTTGTATTTCAAACACATAGTTACTGCTTCGAGCTTTCGTGCTGCCTCCAGCCTTCAGAAGTTCACATTCAACCCACAGAGATAAAAGGAAGTCAGAAAAAAAACATGTTTTCTGAGATTCAAAACTTGAAAGGTTATGGAGCAGAGAACAATCATTGCCCTTTACTGGAAGATCACAGCATTCACAGTCCTGCACTGCAGCATATTAGCAGTGTGACTAGCATCGTCTCGTGTACTGTGTATGTCTTAAACATGCATTTACTCCACTTGGGTGCTCATTTTACGCCATTGCTCATTGTGCAAATCCGGATGTCGTCTTGGTTCTCGCGTGACATTCAAATACAGGGAATTTACACATGTAGTCATAGGTCAGAGTGTACAGGAAGCAGGCGAAAGATGAATCCCTGCCTTGCAATCGTTGTCGCTATGCTTTCTACTTTCTGTGATTGTGTTCTGTTTCATTGCTGTATTTCGCCCAAGCTAGCGATCCTGCCATCCGTCAGTCTGTCTCTCTCATTCATCTGCCTGGAGGGGACCGTCTATGGTTTGACAACCAACTCTCTATCCCTCTCTCTCTCTCACAGTCTTTTCCATTTTGCTCATTTTCACTTCTTCCTGTGACGATTAGCATTTTGTTTTATTTTTAAACAATGAAACTAGATCTGAAATAGCGACTGTCGTAAGAGACCGCTGTGTGTGTGGAAAGGTGACCAACTTTCACAAATGCTTTGTCCCCTCCATTGCATAAATGAGATTAAAATTTCCTTCAACTGCCGTCGGTCTTCATTTGGTCTTGTCTCTTTCCCCGCGTTCCCATTTTAGCCGCCGCTGAGAGGTTACAATGCTACTTGGTGAAAATAGTTTAAGTTCATTTTTTGGGAGCGCAGGTGCCCCTGTATTCCCACTCACATTTATATGCATGTCATTTCATATCTATTCTACCATTATCCAATTTTTGTCCCTTAGGTGGCCATCCTAGTCCCATTCAGAAACCGACATGAACACTTACCCATTCTCCTGAGACACCTGGTGCCGGTGCTACAGAAACAGAGACTCCAGTTTGCATTTTATCTCATAGAGCAGGTATGCAGCCGCCCGTTCAGTCACTGGCAGGAATTGACAGCTTTCTGCAATAAATATTAAACTGAATTTCTTCTCAAATGATAGTGATGTCTGTGTTTCACACGATTTAGTAGTACTTAAATTGAGTGCCGTAACAAGCGGATACAAATTCCAAAAATGAAAACTGTCCAAATACAAAAGTGCTTCTTTCATGTTGTACAGGTGGGCACTGAACCGTTTAACCGAGCAATGTTGTTCAACGTGGGCTTCAAAGAGGCAATAAAGGACTTGGACTGGGACTGCCTGATCTTTCATGATGTGGACCACCTCATGGAGAACGACAGAAACTACTACGGCTGCACAGACATGCCCCGACACTTTGCAGTCAAACTAGACAAGTACTCCTACATGTGGGTCCTGATTCCGTCTCTGTGGGAGCGTGCAACATATGTATTTCTTACTTAATGTAATTTTAATACGTATAATTCTTTATCCAAGGCTGCCGTATAATGAATTCTTCGGTGGTGTCAGTGGCCTGACAGTGAAGCAGTTCCAAAAGATTAATGGATTTCCGAATGCGTTCTGGGGCTGGGGAGGAGAGGATGATGACCTCTGGAACAGGTGAGGACATGCAGACAGACAGACACACACACGTATACAGAATACACAGAATATTTTATTTAAAAACAAGACATTTTAAAAGTTGAAAGGATTACCGTGACCGGGATGAATGCCAATCTTTGCAAACATGCATCACAGAAAGCATGGTCAACATTAGGAAGGTCAAACACAGTGTGTTGGGAAAGCTGACTCACAGCAGGCTTTCGCAAGTTTCTGTCTTTCCATTTCCTTTGACGCATTGTTTTGTTGCCCCTCCCTTCATCTACACAGCTCACAGGCCGCTGTACACACTCTGGTCTCTCAAAAATACACCAGCAGCTCCAATTGATCCGTTTGTATACTATGTCTATGTTTTGCTTGGCCTCCCATCGTACATTATGAAGTAATGGGTGTTAAATATTTTTTGCAGGGTGAGATTTGCGAACTACACAGTAAGTAGACCTCGCGGAGAGCGGGGACGCTACATGTCGATTCCTCATCACCACCGTGGAGAAGCCCAGTTCCTGGGAAGGTCGGTGTTTACACAAAGCTCGTTTCTAAACCCACAAACGCACACCCAGACGCAAACGCATACCTACACACACACCATTTGGCTACAAGTTCGAAGCTGATAATTGGAATGCGACTCATGCTCATGTGGCGTAAGCCAGTCACATGAACAGCCAACGCCGAGAGTTTGAGAGAATTCCACCTCTTATAAAGACTTTGCATGTGACATTCTTGCGTGCTTCAGGGCTGAATTCCAGTCATTCTGTCTGATCAAATTCTAAATTGCTTAAAACGACCAAGTGCCAAAATGTTTCTTTTATTTGCCAGTAAGAACCATTGAGGAGTTGATAATAGGTAGAAACACAAAATGAAAACACGAAACTGTGCCAGGCTTGTTCGTGCGGGCCGACAAGGAGGTAGAATTTCTTCTAAGATGTTTAAAACCTAAAACCCCGGTTATTGACGTCCACACACATCTTCACTTTGGCCAGTTTTTAGAAACCATTGTTTTTAATGACAGAAATCTGCAGTTTTGTGTGGATGGATAGGCAAAACCGCAGAAAAAGATCTTTGTTCTTTGAGATGTGTGCATGGCCTAAATCTCCCCACTCCTCTCTCCTCTCCTGACTAATCATGTGCTCTAACAGGTATAGTCTACTACGGCATTCAAAGGAGAGACAAAAAGTAGATGGCCTCATCAACCTCAACTACTCCCCCCTAGTGTCCAGGAGGCCTCTCTACACCAACGTCACCGTCAGCTTGAGCAGAAAGCTAGCGCCGGTAGCCGACTACTGACATCGGCTCAGCTGGACTGCAAAACAGCTGGGAATCAAAGTCCTCTGGGACATCAGCCATATCTCACCAGTTGCAGCGCTGCTTAGGACATTTTATTTGGTGATTTTCTTTTTTTTTTTATGCAAAAAAAAAACAAATGACTCAGATAAAGCAGGTTGGATAAATCAACAAAGAAAATAAGGATAAATGCTGCAATGCTTGTTGCCACAGACCGTCACTCCTCTCATCTGGGCTTATCTTGTGTCAGTCTCCACATGCTTTCTGCACCATTTTGGCCTTCAGCATCCATTCACACACTCGTGGTGTTATTTAGTCAATGATCAGCTTAGTCCAACACTATTGTGCTTGCTTATTCAAACAGGCCGAGATATACACACACACACTTATTGTGGCATGGTTTCTGAGGCTTTGATTTTGACACTGCTCTTGCACTTATTATTTTTAATAAATGCAGTAAACCTGTGAAAACATTTGCATGCACACAGGGCCACACAGCAATTTTAGCTTCAAGTGGAATCCTGCAGCTGGTTCTGCAGAATGTATGCCAAATCTACAAGTGTAGAGAACAAGAGAAAATGATCTAAAAAAAAAATACATTAGAGTGCGTGCTTTCAGTCGTGTATATGTGAAATAGTATTTAAATCTTAGTCATCTCTCACCAACTATATTTTGTCCTGTGAACATACCATTTAAAGACTGTAATGTTTGTGTTTGCATATAGTTACATTGGATATTCTGGATGCCTTCGAGCGGCCGTATGTTATTAGCAATAAGCTGTAATATCAGACAGCAGAACTCCGACCCGACTTCCACGCTATACAGTTGTAATAGCATGGGTGCTAGCATACCCTTATTGAATTACAGAGGGAGCGACTGCGTATGCAAACTTCACATTCGACACACCCTTTGCCTAAAGCAAACATGCCACCTTTTGTCAGAGTCTGCGTGCGTCTGTGTGTATTGTGGAGGGAGAGCTATGCAAACGGGCCGTATGCTATCCTGTATTTATCCTGAACGCAAGGTCTTCACAGTGAACTCGGTGTGAAACTGTGACAGACAGACTTAAGACCTCAGTGGGTGCGCAAGGTTAGGAGAGTCCAGGCCAGAGAGAGAGAGAGAGGGAGAGTGAAACAGTTGCTGTTTTATTTGTCCATCCCAAATGCTTAATGTTTACTCGCACCTTTTTGTTTTGTTTTTTCTGGGGGGGTGAGGTTACTGGAGAGAATTGAAGTTAGAAAATACTTGATCACTGTTGCTGTCACTGGTGTTTACAGAAGCTTTTGCTTTATTTTTCAGATTGTGTAGCGTCCTCCTCCATTGTAAATGCTGTTAAAACAGTATCAACCGATGTATAGCTGCCTTTATTTTATTTTTGACTGACACCTCTTTATGTCGATCAACATCAGGTGATACACCACTGACTAGTTTTGTTTGTTTGTGACCACGCTTTAGCCCGTCACTCTCTGTGTAAACCATCCATATTAACTGAGGTTTATTTGGGTGGCGTACAGCCCAGCGCTGTGCAGTGACACAGATGGCAGTCTCTAAAATGTCCTAAGCCTTGTTTCGTGTGTTTGACAGTTTCTATTTTTCAGAAAAATATTCCAATACTGTAAGCATAGTTCAGTTTACAAAAATACAGACGCTTTCTTCTCGCCGTCTGTCCACCAGTCTCCGCTTCATTCCCTTTGTGTGTGTTTAAGATTATTGTATGGATGGCAAATGTGAGTGGTTGACAAACTGTTGTATTCCAACAAAGAAATAAGAAGAGGCTGGACCTCGTTTTATTTATTTGATCGTGTGTAGGATTATTTTTCCTTTTTTGTTTTTGTTTTAAGGTTGCTATGATTTAGTAGGTGACGTGACTGATAGATGCACTGAAGTCGATGTGTATTCGTGTGAGATTGTGAGGTTCAGGTCTGTGTAAGCCGGGGGGAGCTCTTTCCTTTCATTGAGACACTGATAGCTTTCAGGAAATGGAACAGGGGCCCCCGTCGCCCATGTGTATTATTCCGATGAACGGACATGTTGCAGGAGGCCATTTTGTGTGACAACCACAGGAAGAGAAAGACGCCAATGAGAAAAAGCAAGTGGTTACTTTCTTTGACTGAGCACCTCCTTTATACTAATTGATCATCAATGGTGCTAAACTTCCAGAGCTCCTTTTTAAGGGCGCCTCTCGACGTGCCCGTCCTGATAACAAAAGCAAGCAGGTGGATTATCCCTCTAGTTTTGGTTTCCAACCTGCATATATGAGGCATAGACACTTCGTTTTTTTGTTTTTGTTTGGTTTTTTACACTTGTGTATTTGTAGCCCTTTACATTATACTGGGGTCAAGCTAAATTGTACGTTCTGGTTAATTGCCACAAACCGAAGCACTTGTTTGCCTCATGGCCAGTCACTCAGGAGGTGCACAGTTAAAGTCGTGGGCAGTGGCCAGATTTGTTTAACGTTTTCTTTTCCGTGTGTGTTTGAGTGAAATGGCTGAATCCCTTCAGAGGTCTGAACATTCCCGATTTGGATTTCTAGGCTTTCGTTTTTCATTGTTTTCCAGCACTGAGTAAACAAATGTATATATATATGTGTGTGTATATATATATATATATATATATATATATACACTTCAACTTTACTGGCTTTGAACAACTTGCAGGTTCATTTCTAGTTCTTGACACTCAAATGTTATACTGTATATTAAAGTTCAATTATTTTTTTTGAATTGACAACTATAGATGGAGGTTTAGCAAAAGCCAAACGACTTCATTATGGGCCGTTTCTGATGAGGCCATCTGATTCTGGATGACTTAGTTTTTCTTGGAGTCTAGAAACCCACTAGAATGAGCAGGACCAGAATCAATAATGTGGGTTTTCTGGGACAGTTATGCAGAAATGGGGGGGGCAGATCAGACAGAGCTCTGCTGAATTTAATTTAAACACAGGAAATCTATTTTTTTCAGTTGGTGATAAGAGCATGCTGGCTATTTCCTTCTATATAATTCACGAGGCTTCATCATAATGTACCGTCGCCTGCTCCGATCCACTTGATGCCAGTTTCAATGAAGGGACCGTCCTCTGGAGCCTGATGACACTGGCAGCCTTAATGCTTAATTTATTGCAGTGTTGTTGTTTTTTCACTTAAGATTTGTTTTTGTAAGCAAAACTATTGACATTTAAAGTGTGTATTAAGAAAACTATCATTGTAAATATTGTGTGTAGTGTTTTAGAAACTCTATAAGGTCTTAAATCACTACCGATGCTACATGAAAGAACGAGGCTTGGGTGGGATCCGGCTGAGGGTTCATTCAGTGCCATCTGAGTGCGAGCGACGCTCACGCAACTCTCCGTTTAGTTTTTTGTGTTGTTTTTTCACTGCTTCCTGGCATAGCCTTTAAAAAAAAATGGAAATACACCTGTCCCACGAATAAAAATACAAGACTTCACTCTACTTAAGCAGCTGCAGCCGCTGAAGAAACTTGCATGGCGGATGGTGCATGTGGTGTCTCCTTGACAGTTGGAGTAATGATGTGTCAGAAGAAGAAGAAAAAAAAAGCTTACAATGCAATGAAACAGACACCCAAACCAGCAACACAACTTTTATGAAAAAAAGAGAAAGTATACAGCGCAATTTAAAATAATTACTCTGATTGTTAGGAGAGAAAACATCCTCGAATTGAAGCCATTTGTCAAAACTTGCCTGATGTCAGCCTAACATGGATCTGTTTGTGTATCAGCATATTATCTTTTTGGATTATTGAAATTTGTATGATGGAGATTTTGTTTTATACCATCATTGTTATTGTTAACGTACACCAATAAACTACAATGTGTAAATCCATATTTCCTCCTCACTGGACTGTGTTATGGTTTTGTTTCGTCTCTAAGCGGTCCAGCTGTTTTCTGTAGTCCATTGACTTTCAGCGCCAGAAAGCCGCTACCTCTGCGTAACCATTTTCTCAAACTGGTCTGTGGCTCTGTCTACATTGTTCTAAATAGTGGGGTTCTATTGGATACTATGGTAACTGTACAGATAATGAACATATGCACGGAGCCTGTAAAAAAAAAAGAAAAGCGAACAAGAGACCATCAGAGATTGCAGACCCTCGCCTCCAATATACTATTTGATCTTGTGAGACGGTAAACAGGGCTTCTGGATCGGAGGGGCCAAACCTGCGCTAGCTTGCTGCTCCGGAACAGGAAAAGATACAACTACAACTGTAACATATATGAAACTAGAATGAACTATGAGTGTGCACGCCAAATTTGAAGTCTCTAGCTCCAAAATTGAGGTCAGGATGGACTCCTGAAAAATGCAGATTTTAGAAAAAATTAGCTCTCAGATCCGGATTGTGATCCGGATCCGGCCGAAATTAGTCATGGTCATAGACCTTTAAGGAGTACTTATGTGGGATCTTTTTCAGATCCATACCGCCATATGTTTTGAAGAAATTAAGAAAAATGTCATAGTGCCCTATCTCGCAATGTTAAAGAATCCTTTAAAAAAATATAGAATCTGGATTCAGATCCGGATCAATGCCATTCTCGGGGAGGACCTAGCCACGGACAGAACCTTTCTTATGTAAAAATTTCAAATCGATTGGGTTACTCGTTTTTGAGTTGTGCGCGTAGACAGACAAAAAGACCCAATTGCAATACCCTCGCCTCCCCTTCGGCGAGGGTAAACAGTTTATGCTTCATTAAACCAGAATCAGAGCACAGACTAGTTAGAATGCAGTCACAGTGAGAGAGTCCTACTGGCAATATTGTGGTTTCATTTATCCTGTAAGAGGCGATGATCTATGGCAACTGTACTCACAGATACTCGCAATACTCACAGATGTTGATTGGGATTGAGGCTATTATAAAAGCCAATATTTATTCACCAAATATTGTGTGACACTTTTAAATATTCCACGATTTGAAACTCCTTAGCTATATTTACGTCTAGATTGAAAACCAAATTCCTGCTTGAGCTCTGCACCGGCGAGCAAGAATGTAGAGATGGAATCGCATCAAACTTTTCCTCGCCCACACAGAGGATTATTGTCTTGTGATTTGCAGTTACAAAAAAAGAAATCTTTGTGACAGACGCCCATGCTCATGTAGGCCTACATTTCTTTTAGTGTGTGTCACATCAAAAGCCTCAGACAAAGATGATGCCTGTTGGGATTCCGTAGCCCTGCCACCCATAGCAGAACGACCAGAATAGAATGAGATGCTTTGGGGAGAGGTCACTTTAAGATTCATTGAATCAGAGCAGCTCCCAGCCCTGTGGCATTTAGCACATTAACTGCACATCTCTGCTTGTTAACAGAAGTGACGGTTGATCATTTAATTATGCTCTCTAAAAAAGGAAATGTTAAGTGGCGGGGATGAAATATCTACACAATATCCAGCACTTATTTCCTTGGGGAAATGAACAAGATGAAGACAGTAAGTTATGCACTGCCATTGAGAGTATGGGGGGAAAACCCCATCAATTCAATCTCCTTGGAAAAAGCCGTCCTTCTGCGTAACAGCGGTGGACGTGTGTGTTGGAGGCTTGGCAGCGGAACAGACCCTGGCTGGAGTCGCCGCATCTTAATGGAGTCTGGGAAACAAGAGGCCCTGCTGTCCGCTAAGCTCCCAAACACAGCTACAAGGGCAGCTCTTGAGATCTGAAGAGCTGTTCCGGCAAGTGTGTAGAACACATGCCAACACACACACACGCATCTGTCATTAATCCATCCACACCTACGCCCTGGACCACTGTCACACTCTGAGCCTTTAAGTGGCCCAATACACCAGAGGCCCGTTGGCCTTCATATGCTGCTTGTATGTCTGTGCCCATGCCCAATGCACATCTGCAAGTACAAGCTGCATCAGGAAATAACTACCGCTAAATGTGTGACTTTCAGTGGTGCAGTTATATCTCATAATCTTTATTTGCACTTGCTCTATGCTTGTTTTTTTTTAAGCTTGTGGCTGCATGTAGAAACACACGGCACTGCGAAAGAACCAGTCACACCATTCAAAACTGGCTTATATTAATGTTAAACTATGCTGATGAGAATCAAAGAGCCTTTGGTCTTGCATCTGATTAAACCAGATGTTTGACTCTGGGAATAGAAATGCTTCATGGGAAGTTGAACATGCTGTACATATTTCTGTAGTGTCTCCTAAATGCACAAAAAACAAGAAGCATTCAGAGGAACAAAGAAGCCACTGTTCCCTCGTGTGGATGTCACATGACTTCAGAGTGTCGCCTTGGTATTATGCAACAGTTTTTCCATGTTCTAAGCTAAGGTATTAGCATTAACTATAGCCCTGTGCTTCCTTCTGCTATGTATGCTACGGTCACCAACAGGAGAGCTGCTTCCCAACCGATGACGGAGCATCCAGCTGCTTTCGTGTGTTTGGGGTCCGGGCTTGTCCTGCTTGCTCTGATGCAGCTAAAAGCAGATGAGAGAGGCCAGATAGTGCATGGAAAAGCCTGTTTCATATACCGACATCCCCCCCCCCGACACGGCTGTGCTGTTTTGTCTCAACGTCCATCCTTTCTTTGCTTCCCACCAAGAGACGCAATAAACTATTTCCTGATGCCATATAAGAGATCCGCTGAATGGGCATCGACTAATTTTCACGGTTCACTTCACTCTGCTCTATTCTTTATTGCTGAGTCCCCCCCCCCCCCCCCTTATCATCTGACTGCCTCATATGACCACAGTCTTGTGAGCTGCTGTGGGATGAATCTGATCAGTCAGGAGGAATTCACGCTGTTTCATTTCCAGTTTTCTTCTCAAGCACTACTTCTCATATTTATAAGTCACTGTATTAAAAATCAACTTAATTGTCTTCTTGCTGCAGTTGACCAGTGAAGAATTTCATTTCTATTCATATGTTTCTTCCAAACAGAAACAGTCCAAGCAGCAATGTGTTCGTTTTTGTGTTTGTTTTGTGGGTCATCAACAAATTATTTGGAAATTAAGCAGCATATCCAGTAAAGATATGTTTATTTTATTTAGTTGTTGTAATCTACTGATGTGTCCAGTTCTTTAAGAGGAGCAGGGATGGGATGTCCACACCGCAGCTGTAACAGGACGCAAGCTGCCTGAGAGCACTTTATCTCAATGGGATAATGCATTCCTTTTTTTTTGCTGCACCCCTTGCTCTGCCCTTGAAGTTTAACACAGCCGTTCTTGTGAATGCAAACAAATGACTTCTCTTTCCAACTTGAAGCCTTTGATTGATTTAGCTTGAAATTAACAATGCGATTGCCTTTTTTTTCCCTTCACATTTGTTGTTTGTATTTGTCAAAAAAGAAAGAAAGAAATGGTAAGAGAGTTTAGATGCAACATTGTGAGATTGCTCACATATCTCCTTACAAGGTTGATTTAACTTAGGTTGTAGTGAATTTGTTAGAATGTAGTTTAAAAAAAAGTGTATTATTATTATTTATTTTTTTACACATACGCATACATACTGTCTACATTTTATTTATAAAAAAAACACCCACTGCCACCCTGAATGTTTGAGATTTTATTTCTTTCCATCGACCACGCCAAGAGAAGCGTTGTCACTGCCCTCTGATGATGACTTTCAGAACTTCCCTCCAACATGTAGCAATGCAGTAGGAAATAATAAAAACAGGTGTCAAAACTCAAACGCACATAATTCTCAAACATGTGAAAAACAGAAGTTTACAACAAATGTAAATAGCACCAAGATGACTTACAGTATTTTTTTATTCAAACAACATAAAAAAAAAAAATCAAACAGACAAGTGTCCACACAAAGGATGTCAAGTGTGCTTGTCAGTGGAAACCCGTAGCAGCGTATTATTAGTCCCATATAATCCACTTTGTTTCGTTATAGTGTCTCTAATAAAAACAGTTTAACATCAGAGCAATGCAGTCACTTTAAGTTAAAAAGAAAATTAAGGTAAAATGTGAAACCAAAACAATCATGATCAGAAAAAAAATGCCATGTAGAATAAAATCTCAAGGGAAAATATTGCCCCACTAAACAATCATAATCTCTGTATCCTGTGCCTCACTTCACTAGAGGCATCGGCGAAGGGAGCTTATGAGAAATGACTGGTTTAGGTCATCTGCAGCAAAACATAGTAAAGAAGCTGAGGAAGCCCCTTCAGCTATATGAAAAGTCTGTTTTCACTCTGTAGCTCAAATGCTACTGGTCTCCTTTTTGATTCACGCCTTCCTTGCCCGTAGAGTTCTTAGCCTCTCCTTTCAGATGGGTGGCCAGGGAGCCATTCAACTGAGCCAGATATGAGTCCGAGTGTCTCTCCAGCTCTGCCCGGATCCTCTCCAGTTGCTCTGCCAGCTCCCCCAGGCTGCTGCACTGGCCCTCTACGCGGCTCACCCTGCTATCAACATCCTTCACCTCCTTCTGCACTTCCATTGCTGTGCTCCTGCAGCCCTGCAGCTCCCCGGACAGCCGTCTCTTCAAGGCCACTAGCTCCTCCTTCAGCAGGGCCAACCGCCTCTCCCCAGCCCCTAGGAGGGAGGTTTGATGGCCCACCAGTTTAGTGATTCCATGTACCTGGTTCACCAGTTGGTGCTCTCTCTGCTGCCAAGTGTCATTAGAATGACCCACTTCACTGGCAATAAAGTTGATAGACTCTTTCAAACCTTTTAGGGTGCGGTTAACGGAGTTGATGTTGATCTTTAGCAGAGTGATTTCTCCTTGGACGTTGCCTTCCATGTCCTCTTGGGCAATATGGAAGAGCATGCTCTGCAGGGTGCTGTTTAGGTGGTGCAACTGGTCAGAATGGGAGTCCAGGCGGTTGGACATTTTCCTCTGCATCCCCTCACAGTGTTCATCTTCTTCAGCGACGCGGACGCCTGATGCCGATGGGGTTGAGGGAGAGCAGGAGGAGGTGCAGAGAAGCTCCAGATCTATTAACTGTTTTTGAATACCATCCAGGTCTCCTTCCACTCTCCTCCTCACAGAATCAATCTCTGTCTCCAGTGCCGGGACCACCTGACCTTCCAGGAGAGCCGGGGCAGTGGCGTTACTCAGCTCCTCCACAGCCACAAACACTCTCTCCTCCAAGGTCTTCAGCTTGTCCTCCAGCATTGTCTTGAAGCCATCCAGACCACCAGGGAGCGCTGCTACCCCGTCATGCCCGCCCTCTGTGGCATTGAGGCGGCTTTCGATATCCAGCAGGCGGGTCTCAATAAGTGTTTCCACGTGGAAGCTCTGGTCAGTCAGGGCGGTCTGGAGCTGTCGCTGAGATTCTGTTAAACCTTTAACGGACTCCTCCAGCAGCAGCACACGCCGAGAAAGACTGTTCACCTGCAATAAATACATATTAGGTGCATTGCTTTACCTGGGGAATACAGTGTCTTTTATAACTCCTATTTAAAAAAAACAGAAGTATTTGATGAGCGTGCCAATCATATTCCAACCACATCCATGTCATACCTGTCCGCAGCAGCTCTCGGTGAGCGTAAGGCCCTGGAGCTGAGCCTGCAAAGTGCCCAATTCCTGCCTGATCCCAGTCTCTTTTCCATCCAGGGACTGCTGCATCTGCTCCTGACCATCAACGTGATCCCTGTGGCACTGCCTCTGCACCGCTCCAATCTTTGTGTCACAGTGGCTCTCCAGAGTGGTCGCACGGCGCTCAAAGCCGTCCAGGATCTCGGCTCTCACTCCAGCCAGCTTCACGTCCAGGATCTCGTCCAGATAAGCGGTGGAACTGGGACCAGGGACGGGCCTGCCTCGAGCTCCTTCCAGCAGCTTCCTCAGCTGTCCGTCATGGCCCAACACCATCCCCTGAGGTTACACATCGGTGGGAATAAGAACAAGATTACCAATCCGTCTGGTACTGGTGATGTAACAACTGAGTTTTGTACAATGCTCGTGGCTCTTGCCTGTATTTCCTCTATCATGTGAGCTTTGGCACGTAGCTCATCCCTCACTTCTGTCACTCTCCCTGACAAGTCTCCAAAACCAGCAAAGCCTCCTTCGACTTCCAGTCCACCAGGAGTCCCGTCTGGGATCACCTCAAATCCCACCGAGTCGGACACACGAGGAGGGTTAGACATCATGGACACCAGGATTTTGCTGGTGTCTTCTCGGAGGGATGTGCGCAGTCGCTCCTCGAGGCCAGCCACCACGCCATTTAGCGCGTCCAGGCCCTGGGTGAGATGACGCAGGCCCTCTTCCATACGATCCAAACGTTCTCCAGTCACTCCTGAAATCCCTGATTCCAGTATTTCCAAGGATGAAACAGAATAAGAGATATTTATTAACATTTTGCATTAATAATTTTGTTGGCGAATTCTGCAACATTAGGGAAGTTTGAAAGGAGATATAGAAAATGTATGTATGTATGTATATGTACTAACCATAGTTTGGTCTTCCATTCCCGGCAGGCAGCTGTCCCGTGGGTATTATTCTGTGGTCAGGCACGCCAGGGGGAGGTTTGCCAGGCTGCAGCTGACCTTCTCCTGGTCTCTGTTCCACAGGGTGTCTAGGGCCATGGGGGAAACCCTTTACCCCCGGGCGATGGGGTAAACCTGCACCCTTGAAAGGTATCATGGCATCAGGGAGGATCGTGGGTACATCATAGCAGTTTTCTCCAGAGTAACCGGGGCAACATCTCCACTCCAGCTCAGTCACCGTCTTGTAGCCCACTTTATACTTTGGCTTGTAAAATGTCCGGTACCTGAAGGAAACATGACAGTAAACTCTTGTCAGCTGAATTATTGTCCTGTGCTTATATATATATATAAAAAATATCACATTGTATCCTGAGTATTGTGGACATGCAGATATGCAGCCTCTAATCTGCAGGGTCTTAAATTTAGACTTGAATTTGCATTGTTTTACATTGATTATTATTGTATTACATTTATAATTCCATAAAGTTAGTTGTCTATCTAGCCATGCATACACACCTGTAACACACATGCACCCCCCCCCCCCCCCCACACACACACACAAACACAGGACTGAATAAACACTTTTGCTTTCAAGCATTGGCTGCAGACGGCTGGCTGGGCTGAAGCCTTGCCTAAATAGAACACAAGAGGGCAGCATTCTCACACTCTATTTTGCTGAATGATGCATTTGAGATTGAAGTTTTCTAACATTAATTTATTCCACTTTCACATCACTTACATGACAACAGGACACTTCTGACCCCAGATGCACTTGGTGGTGTACTCGGCCTTCACAAAGGTCGACACTCCGTCTTGCATGGTGCACGTGACGTTCTTCTGGACCACATAGGCACAGTGGTTTCTGTGTGGACAGCAGGGTGGCATTAGTGTTAAACAAATATATCAACACCACGATTAAAATAACTGGTTGCAAACTTCAATGATTCTAACGTTAATCACCGTAACACTTATGTCTGGAGTGCGTCTGCTTTGTTTGCTCTTAAGCTGCGTATAAGATGATATTTAATCATTTCCATTTTGCATCTTTGTGCGGAATCCTTTCACCAGATGTTACAAGCTTCGAAACGGATTTTGTCGAAGAGCTTTATATTGAATTTTGATTAATTATTGTGAGCGATGTTTCCATGTTTAACTTTATTAACCACAGATTTATGGATACCTGTTTCCTTTTTCTTTAAAAAATTATAATTTGGTAACTTCTCTCCCCACTCAAAGCACATTTTGTTTTGCCATGAAATGGTGTCGAGGCTGTTTCCACTTCTGAAAGTGGTCAGATCCAGTATGTCTGGACCCACAGGTTGTAAGTTCATTTTTCTATTTTGAACAGATGTTGCATCATACTGGAGCTGGACCCTCACTCTCCTTTTGCTGCATTGCCATTGCAACTACAGCAACTCCTAAATGTTTCCCTGGCCCCTGTGCAACACAGGAAATGATGATCTGTGCTCTTTGGGCTCACATGAGAGGCATTTCTTACATTCAGAGGGGAGCATTTAGCAACACATGCTGCACTTAATGTTGCTCCGCAGCTGTTTCAGGACAAATAGAAGTGTTTGCAGGGCCAGGGCGGGACCCGGGGGCCGTGAAGGGACTGCATGACCAGTTAACGGGTTAAGAGAGTCAACAGGCGTTACAGTCTGTCAGAATCTATGAGAAACTACTGCAGTGGTGCTGCGGTCTCCAAAATACTGACTGTGTTGGCAGCGTTTGTGTGTGTGTGTGTGTGTGTGTGTCCGCATGACACATGTTCAAAAAATGTTTTTTGGGGGGGACAAGAGTGGGAATGACGGAGCTTCATTCATACCAGCCTGACAGCATGCTGTCAAATCAAGTGTTGTTAAGGACGTGGTGGTTGTGACCTGAACCGACAATGTATCAGATTGATTTGAGGCTTATGAAATCAAGACTCTAACAGCTGGTGATAACGTTGGTCACACTGTACGCCTCAGAAGATACAGAAAGGCCAAAGAAATAATGGATTTCCTGATGTTTCTTGAACATGAGCATTTTCACATAGAGTCATATTCACATGCTGATGGTTTCCAGCATGAGGAATGATGAATTACACTGTTAACTTTTTTAGTAGTAAGTGGTTTCTTCGTATTTATTAACTGTGTCATTCAGCTTGGTGACTTTTTTGTGTATTTGGAAAACTAAAACCACTTCAGGATTTTTTTTTTTTTTTTTGAAAGCAGACGTAAAGCAATGTGCATAAATCTGTGTTTTATACGGTACAGCGAGAGTGCGACCCCTCTCACGTTGCACCCAGGGGTGATCAGTGGTGAGTAAAGTGGCAATGTTCTCTGATTTGCTTGTCAAGCGCACATCTGGGGGGAGTCAATGACCTTCACACTCTGACACGGCGACTGAGAAATACAGGATCCAGATGCACAATGTGGTGTTAAAAAAAAAAAAAAAACCTCAACAACTTTCTCTTGGAATCCCTCTTTCTGCCGCTCTTTGGCTGTTGGGTCTGTGAGTGATATTTTAGCCTTACTCTTTAAAATACTGGGGGGGGGGGGGGGGGGGCTGCAGTGTCGACTAGATTACACACCGCAGGTTACCACCGTGTAAAAGCAGACGTGGAAGGATGAATATTAACTTTAGAGATAGTGTACGTGCGTGTGTGTGCGTGTGTGTGTGTGTGTGTGTGTGTGTGAGAGAGAGAGAGCCATGCATGTGTGTGTTTTATGCACATATTAAAACTCTTCATAGCACACAGCTCTGCAGAAGAAGGGCTATATAAACCAGAAACATGAGCCTGCGGTGCTTCAGTGGACGTATGTGTGAAGTCTTTCAGTGTTTGGAGTCGTCTTTTAGGCTTCGTCCAGCTGGTAGCTGTTGGTGACCACGTTCATTTCACACTTTTGTCTGTGTTTGGAGGAAGAGCACTCCAGAGGAGAAAGCACTAATCTTGAAAGAAGGACGGATTTTTAATCAGTATGATCAGAGGAGACGCAGAGCGAGGGGCTCTGTGGGCTATTTTGGCACCTCATCGCTCAGCCAATGTGGCACAAGGTGACTGGATTCAAAAGATACAAATGCTTTGTGGTGTTTCTTTTAGCACACTGACAGATGGGAAGGGTTCAGTTGGACAGTGACCCTATGACGTGCCAGAGAGTAGAAGTCATTCAGATCAAAACAACTTTATATATACACAAATAAAGATAGCATTAGGACACATCAAACAGAACTCACTCACTTTACGTTACTTCCACCAGCTGTCGTTTCAGCGTGAAAATGACACCTGGAGTTCATCCGGTCAGAGCTGTTTACTCTTCATCACTGACAAATCTGTTGCTGATCTCAGCTCATCATTACTATCCCCCCCCACCCCAAGCGTCAAGGATCCATCAGGGGCATTTCCTGTTTGACTTTGCTTCACCTCCATTCGTAAATGTGAGAATGTGACAACGGGGGGGTTAATTACCAGCGAACCGTGTTTTATTCCGTTAGCTAGCTCGACGAGGTCGTGAGAGATAATGCTAACATTCTCATGATGACATTAAATGTGTAGAAAGTATATTTTCCATGTGCACTGCGTTAGCATTGGAATCTGTTAAATCACTTTGTAAACAGCAAGAAAACGGCAAAATTTAGAATTGATATGACCCGGCAATGAACTGCCCAACCCAATCAATTTCTCCATCCCTAAATGATATCAATTCTTCTCCTCCTTTCACTATGATTGCAAAGTGCCAGATTTGTTCTTCTCTTTCTCTCTCCTAACACTCATCCTATACTTATAAGTCCAAAATATTGTCACTTGCGTGGTACCATTTTTGACTTCTAGTCTGGTCCCACTGTAAATATTTCCAGTATAGTATTACAATTCCTAAATCACTTCACAGCCTCCCAGGGGGGATAGCAGATTTCCCATCTCAGATTATCTTGTGGAACGTTTTTGGCAAATATTATTGCTGCCAGGCCTCCACCCTCTGCTGGGCCCAGAACAACTAAACTTTCAATTCTCCTTTTTCTCACAATGTTCCTGCCCCCCCTTTTCCCCCCTGCAAAACCTACAAACTGTAAGTAATTCTGCTTACTTATCTAAGCATGCCAGCCCTGCTCCAGCCTCTGTTCGGATTTAGTTTTCCCCTCTCTATTTAGGTTTTCCTTGCAGCCCCTCTGCGTTGGCTCATCATCTCTCTGACATCTCTGACTTGCTAACGACCCACTTTTCCTTCCAGTGCCTCTGTTGTTTTGACACTGTGGCATTAAAGGGGCTCCCCTTCCACATTGCTGGCCACTCTCTCACCTGCAGAGTTCCTGACTTGTTGAACCCAGACCACTGCTATATAGCCTCTGACAGATTTACGACTGGTGCATGCCAGATAGAAAACCCAGCAATCTTAATAGGGCCTTTAACGACTGTCTTTGGGCTTCCAGCTCTCCTTCAGGGCCCATCGCTTTTTGCTTTACACTTGAAATGAAACTTATTTCTATCCAACTGGCAGGTCTTGAAGGCCCACTGGTGTGGGGCTGATTGATGCTACTCTGGTGGCTTCTGATTGGGGCTGAAGGAAAGTTGTGATGCTCCCAGCTCCAGGACCAAATAGAAATACTGTCATCGTTCACCGCCAGCTTCAGTTATCATAGCCCAAAGACAGGACATTAGTTTTACACATGCTACTTTACCACATGTGCCGTGATTTGTACTACAGCAATAAAACCATGTAGATGTGGGAAGTGTTCATAACTTTTACATTCGCACTCTCAAAATCTGACAGCTCCGTCTGCCAATAGGTCATACCTTCTTTATGTTGTTTTGCTCTGCTGTAATGCTCTCAGTAAGAGGTTTATACACACAGTAGTGGAAAAAACACTTTGAGTCAGGCATTTCCCAAAGCACTTAATCTTCTTGCAGTAACAACGACTCTCTGTTTCTTCGGATGAAAATGGAATTTAAAATGAATTTTTTTAGATTTCTTAGGCTTACTATTCTGTCTGCCCTTGAAAATGCAATTAAGAGCAATGATTTCTGGGAGACGGTACCTCGCCAACACCAAGAAGAAACGCTAAAGACACTCGATAGAGTATCTTCAAGAATGAATGAAACACTTTTGGTATTCAGAATTTGTTTGAGGGTTACTTGTATGCTATTAAAATAAATGATCCACATTTTTAAGGAGACAGTCCTGTAGTTTTTACTCTGCTTCAGCTCTACAGACTTTGGCTCAGCCATTTCTGATGATGCAACATCAGCCCGGTCTCACTATATAAACTAGCAGCAGGACCTGAGCGTAAAACTTGAATTGCAATGACGTGAGAGCTGATGTCTGATTTAGGTCATGTTAAATTCGGCATGCATCCATTGTCACTTCCTCATGCTTTGTAAGGTCACAGAGAGGCTGTGGCCTATCACAGCTGGCATTAAGCGAGAGGTGGGACCTGTGGCAGGTCGTAGTTCATCATAGGGCCGACGCATATGAAGACAAAACAGGATTCACACTGACATTCACCCCAACAGACAAGTCGGATTCGGATGTTTGACCCCTATGGTCTATTTTTTCGAGTTGTGGGAGGAAACCGCAGAGGGAACGGACACAGACATGCGGAGAACATTGAGACTCCACAAAAGAAGGCTGACTTGAAACCCAGAGGTACCACCTCCACCCTGCATGAGACAAAAATGTTTATTTTTCACTTTACATATTGGACAGCTGCTACTGGGCCCAGCTGAGCAGAGGCGGGTTGCCTTCAGTGAGTTGCCAAATCAGAATCCAGATGTTCACAAACAGTGTCTGTAACTCCAGCTATAGACAGTCGTACTGCCACCTATATGTTTGGAGCTACTGTCTATAAGAACTCATTGTTTTGTGGATGAAAGATGACCAGTCCACATTGGTTGTGCAGTAAATGAGATTAATATCTGTTCCTAGGGTGCTCGGGAATTCACTAACCAGGATCTGTGACCCATTGCAGGAGACGGGCTTCACTCTTGTCCTCCTGGACACGCAACCCATAACCTTTAACCTATACCAAAAACACCGACCTTTACCCTCTGATTCCTGTCTCACATATCATCTGATACGTTTCCAGTCTGATCATTGGAGGCACGTGGCTGCTACTGTGTTCCCGTCTGATTTATTACATCATAGCAGCATGTAATAACCCACCCGGCTAGCGATGCTTGATGGGTGCTAATCTTATTTTAGTTTTTTTTTGTTTTTCCGCTTTGTGTTTCAAACGTTGCACGTGAGAAAGATAATACAACTTTTCTATTATTTGCTCTTGGAGATGACGTTTAGATGAAAGTGAAAGCACATGACAAACATCCTTCACACACACACACACACACACACCTACACACACAGACGTGTGTTATTTTCAAGTCTCTATTTCCACTGAGCGGTCTGACAGGCCGACAACAACTCAGCTCATATATCTGTGGCGGTGGTCCGAAACAGACACACCCCCTGGGCCCCCTGCGGCCAAGGTGGGTCAGCAGTTCAGGCATTAACAATGTAGCTGGAACCAGACATGTGTGGGAATATTACCAGCAACACATAACTAATGGCCATCTGTCATTAAGACCAAGTTGAAATGCATTAAGATCTCAATTCATTCGGTGTCTTCTCTAAATTCAGACAGTATCTAGTTGTTTTCACCTTTTTTTTTATCAACACTTTATAATCCAAAGGAATGTCTGGGCTAATCCGGCGTCTGAGTTGTATGCAAATGAAGGGCATAGATAAATAAGTCATGTGGTTAATATGTGAGTGAGTAATTGTTGAAGGTACCTTTGAGAGCTGCGCTGTATGGCATTAATAAACGCACATATTGTTTGTGCCTTCCAGTAATTACCACACCATAAATGAACGGAACCACGTGGCAAAGTGCTGATTTGGAATGCAGGAGAGGAATGGATGGCGTTTATATTCTTAGGAGATAAAACTGGAGACTGAATGTGTGTGAAGGAGCCCGTTCCCTGGAGGCGGAGGTGCACGTTGGAGGAGGCTGGCTGTCCGATCAGCTGAGTTGGGTTGCAGTTTAATCGAGGCAGCAGGCAGCTGTGGAAGTGTCCAAAAACATAACTCTGAGAGGAAGCCAAGCAAATGAGATGGGGAAAGGAAGGAAAACCCAAAGGGAGGCCGTATCATCCACCTCAAAGCGTTGTGGCTTTCAAATGACCAGCATGCAGAGTGCTCTAGTTCTCTGAGGTCCTGATGATGTCATTCCAGTATTTACACACGTCCCTGATGAAAAAAAAGGCAAAGCCAAATCTTCTTCCAGATAGAGGAAATCAACTCTCATTAGCTACTTCAGTGTGAACCTGGTTTAGCGGGCTGTGGCGTTGGCTTAGTGCTGACTGTTGTTGAAGCATTCCCGTTTGGTAGCGCCCCTCCCATCACATGCACACATGAACGAACACAGTGGCTGCAAAGGATCAAGACCGCTCACCAGCTCTGCAACTCCTTTGCTACGATAATAAAGATGCCTTTGCTTTCACATCAGGTTGTTGTTCTATATATATATGGTTTATCTCCAGCTGCCGATGCTTTTAGGTGTGAACCACAGAAAAAGGGGGATGATGCTGAGCAAGAGAGAAACTGAGAGTCAATTCAAGAGTCTCTTACCAAGCCCATGTCCTAAGTAAAACCATATTTTTTGCAACTTCCTGTTGATATTTCATTCTCAGGGGACCACGGAGCGACTCGGGTCGTGCTCGCGAGCACTTGAAGTGTGAGGAATGAATTTAAAAGTCGATATTTACCGGCATGAGAAGGGAAATAAAACGAGCATCGAAGCCTGTGACTTGTCAAAATGCCATATACTTACTTGTGGCGGGTCATTGGCTTGTTTGGTGAAGGGTGAGGGTTGAGTCCAGCCTTGTACAGGTTAAATCTGTTTCCATAGAAAGAATTGGCATGACCTCCGTAGAAAGTTCCTTTGCTGTTCACCACAGATAGCAACACTCCCAAGATCCAGAACTGTGCAAACAGTTGACACAACTTGCTCCTCATTGTTAGTTCTATTTTGCTTGAAGTCTCTAAATGTTCAATTCATTCCAGTGTGCAGCTGGCTGATGAAGAAGACTAGTTGAAGGCTTTTTCGGAGTGGTGTGTTGAGGTCCTCCGGCTCGCGTGCAGTCTCGTCTTCCTCAGTGGGCCCTGAAGGAGACGTGGAGCACAAACAGCTGTAGCAGCAGCAGCATCTCGTCCAGTCCACTTTCAGTCTGCACACCGGCAGTCTGAGCGCAAAGGACAGAGCAGAAAGAAAAATAGTGAGGCTGGAGAGGGAGGGGAGAGGAAGAGGAGTGAGAAAAAAACAACACAAAGGTGTGCTGAAGGAGGGGAAAGGAGAAAGAGGGGAGCAGGACAGAGGAGAGGAGGGAGGACTGTGTGCGCGTGTCTCTCGGAAAGTTACAGATCCGCACACACATGCATGCATTTGCGTGTGAGACCTGCAGACTAGACTCGACCCTCCGAGTCCCCTGCACTCTGCATGAGTGAGGGTGTGTGTGTGCACAAAGCAGCGTGCTGCTCCGCTGCCTCCGGAGGGGCAGGCAGAGACAGCCTATATTTGCATATCCCACCCCAACTCCACGCTGACTGCACTGCAAAAGGGTGATCTGGCCACTCTTATCATACTTTCTTTTCCTCTTCCTCAATCCTGCATCACATCCAAAGAGAGAAAGCACACATATTTAATATCGGATCCACAGAACAATCATTATTTTATTTAGCTCCGTTCATTGCCATCTCTATGATCTCCCGGCACCTATCTTAATTTCCGTCTCTTTAATCCCTTAATGGTTTTATTTCCTGTCGCTTTTTCCTTTTCTGACGCCATCTGCTCTGGGATTAGCTGCACATCAAAGCCTTTGCCCCAGCATGCTGCACCATAGTGGCTGCAGCTGCAGATCTGGACACAATGGACAACCTCCTCGCCTCAGCCCCCCTGATTATGCCTTGTTGCACATATATGTAGCTCAATGCATGCAGAACTGAACTGCATGCATGCAAACACAGAACTCAGAAGGTTCGTGTTTGGAATTGCACAAATTAATCACGTTTATTTAATAAGAAAATTTCAGTGTCTAAATAAATATTGCTTATCCCTACATTGAGCCTCCCTTTGCTATAATTGGGTGGTATTTTTCTATTTTCTTGTAACTAAGGTTCTGGCAACATAGCTAGTCTCAAAGCTTCCCACATGGGTGTAAAGAAAGCCTGAAAAGAACTCACAGAATGGTTTGAAATTCTACATCAACAAAGTGCCATTTTTTCTTTGTCTGCGCAGCTCACAGTGTTTCTGAGGGCATTATTCACACATTTGTAGTTGAAAATGTAAGTCTTGAAATAAATCACTGGCTGGATCAGAAGTTTCTCGTACCAAAGTCATCAGTAAACTGACAACGACTGCACGGCTAAGCCGAGCATAATTGATCAGAGTTTGCTGATTAGAGTGACGAACATGAGCGGGAGGACTTGAGACCTGTGGGTTAAATGGCCTCTTTGTTTGGACTGATGGTTCACGGTGCCCTTCTCACCTGCGTGTGGACTACGCGCCATTTACTCGGCTTTATTTACACTTCATTTACAGGGTGGTGTGAAAGAAAAACACACTGCTTCACACTGTGGAAAAAGACACGCAACTCAAACAGTCACGGAGATCGATCCAATGAAGGGCGTTGTAGTTTACTAAAAAAAATAGAAAATAACACTATAATAGCTTTTACCTATTAATAACCAAGTTTGAAACCTGAAATGCTTCTTTTTTAAATCAGTGTGTGATGCGGCTGCAGTGTTAAGCCTCCCGTTTAAGATTAATTTAATCACTCTATATCACACACACACACACACACAAACAAGGAGACAGTGAAAAGGAAAATCTATGTCTATTCTGGCAGGCGGTCCCGCAATGAAGGCTGTTTTTCACAGGAATGACTGACGGTTTGAAGCAGATGTCTCCACAGCACTGTCCAGATGTTGAGGAATAATATCTCTAAAACCTTCAGTGTTAGCTTATGAGTTTATAATAACGTAGAACACTAAGTAGAATCATATTGGCCTTGAAAGAGCAAACAATCTAACAAAAATATAGCATATGAAATATCTGGCCTTGAGAATGAAATAAAAGTCCAAAGATAATACATCATATTTAAATAGCAAATGAAAAGAATCATCATTTAGTTATAAGGGAACATTTGCTGTCAGCCAAACATCTAATTCCCTGCTTGAAGTATTGGTGTAATTAGTGAATTTTAATGGTTTATGTTGGCTCTAAGTGTCGTGAGTCTGTGTTTGTTCATCATTATTATTTTATCTCATTTTCTTGTCTTGTGTGTCGAATACTTGGTCATTCTGCCAATGCTGGACTTAATGTCTGGGCTACATCTGTAAGTAGTTTCAAGTATCCTTATCTGCTCCCATCAGATTCCATACTTATACATTCTGAATGGAGATCTGAGATGAAATCTATGCAATATTTTAAAACTCTGTGGGGTTTGGCTGATACACAATAATAATATGGCCTTTGTAGTCAATAGAAAGCAATATCAAATATTATACAAATATCATAATCTTTATCCGCTTGTTGGACACAGGATATCCTATCCTATTCAAAGTGATATATCAGAATCAGAATACTTTATTATATTCAACCTGTGTCCAATTTTTCCTTCTCCCCTGCGCCTGATAGGAACTTTCTGAAAGATTTGTGAATTTAGGATTTTACAGGATGTAGTGAAGGAGGAAAAACAAATATGCATGGATTCCAATTTGGTGACATCAGCTACCTCGCAGTGAGAAGGACACTTGATCCTTTCTTACAATGGTGACCTGGGATTTGAACCAATCTTCATAAAGACGTGAATACTGGGAGAATAGCTGTTTTTTCAGTGGGCGCACAATTACAAATTAATAAATAAATAATAATAAAAATCAGTCAATAAAGATATTTTGAAGCTACAGAGCTAAAACACAGCTGGAAGGTATAAAAAAAATATTTTCCTCATGCCTTTGCCTCAAAACTAGCCAAAAATGAAAAGCAATGATTTCTTTTGCACTTTTAATTGAAAACCACTCGGGGGGGGGGACCTCCTACAAAATTAATGTAAAATTCAGTGGAGCCACTAAGTGTGTTCATTTCAAGGTGGTTTAACCCTCTATCACCTACGTAATAAAATCTACTCGCACCATGTGACACCAGCAGTAAAATTGGGCCTCCATCTACGAAATGGGTTGTAATAAATTACTCACTTTCTGCTGTGCATGCATTAAAGGCCCACTGGTGGGTTCCAGCCAGTGACAGAGTAAGTGGTCTGCACTGGCTCGGCAACGGTGAGATTTCACAAAGCTTGAGTTCATCTTATTCACTTATTCTGACTGATACAATAAAAACTAGATCGTTTTCTTACTAGAACTGGATTATTTTCCCAAAAGCGTTTTCTAGCGTTTGACAGTTTTTTTTTTTTTCTATTCTTAACAATATGCCAAAGAGGAGCTTTTGTGGATAAACATAAACGGGCAAACACAGGAATTTCACAGGGGTCAAAGGGGCCCTTTCCTGTAACAACCAGGAGAACATAAAACGTGTAGCTGTGAGAATGCAATGGCATCTTACAGTGTTTAAATGAAGCAACAAAGCCCTTCTCTATGCCACTCCACGTCAGGTATGCAACCGTTTATTGTCTGACCATATCCTAGAATGAAACCAACGGAGAAAGGAACGGGTTACAGAAACAGAAGACGGACCGTGTGTGTTTGACACAGAGAGGCACCTCAGTGGATCCGTGGTGGCAGCAGCAGCCATGGCTGCCATAATGTGGCGACTGTTGCTGAAACAGAGGTCTGAGTGTGAGCGAGAGATGACCTGTAAGCCTCCTGGCCGTTTCATCGGAGAGATGACAAAGCTCATCGCTCTCCTCCAGTATTGTACCTCTTTGTTCTAACACTTGGGTTTTAGTTTCTGACGCTGGGTAGTGATCTGCAACAGGATGCAGATGCACTGCAATGAAAGACAGCATGCTTCTTGTTCATCTGAACTATTGGGCGAGTTCTTGCGCCAACTGTAGTACCAGAATGTCAGTATTAGATCGTTAGAGGCAGAATTAGACAGTGCAGGTCTGGTTACAAAACAGGCAACTAGCAATGGCGTTGATGCAATAAGGTTACTGTGAAAG